>NC_135213.1:24461854-24761854 GCF_052324685.1 Brachyhypopomus gauderio
AAAAAGAGGAAAACAGAAGGGCAGGAGCAAGGGAGGAAAAGGTCGCTTGATATATCCTCGTGTGCAGGAGTCGCTCGACCCTGGGCGACCCCGAGCACATGCAGGAGAGAAAGCCCCTGGATTCAGCGGCCGCCCGGCGTGGGCGGTGAGCACACTGAGCCCCATCGTTCCCGGCCCCAGACCGCCAGAGCACAGCAGCCAATGGGCACGGGGCCTGCCAGACCCCGCCGCGTCAGGCCGGGCTCCTTCTGCACAGCGCGCAAACATTTTTGCATGCGTGGGCAGGCAAACAAAGGACAAGAGCATCTCAAGAAGCTTCCTTCTTTCTTTGGTGGGGGAGGATGCAAAGAATCCCCGAAAATGCGAAAAATCCCGCGTCGCCAGTTAGCGGCTAAAGCTCGTCACTGTTCTGGGCAGACTTGAGCGCTTTTGTGTTTCGTCCGGCACCTCGCGTCCAGTTGTCTTACGGCCACAATTATCCATTGAGAACAAACGGCAATGTGGGTCTCACAATGGAGTTTGTAATTCTAGCAACTGTAAAATGCAGAGGGGCCGGTTTGTGGCCCTTGACTGTTATCAGCATCAGTGGGGGTTAAACAGGGCGGATTTGTCCAGCTTCCGTTACGCACCTGCATAATCAACAGCGAAGGCCGAGGGGTCTTCATGCAGCTTGTAAAGCAAGAGCCATTTATATGGGCAATTAAAATTCTGGTCCAACACCTTGTCACTGGAAGCAGATGAGTTTTATCTATGGCAGGTTCCTTCTACAATGCCCGGCAATTAATACAAGCTTTAAAAACAGGCATGCCCTAGTTACCTCTGTCCTCATTATGGATCCGCAGGTCCTGAAGCCACAGTCAGAGGACTTCCCCCATCAACAACAGTTGTCACGCCAACCTAATCAGCCAGGCCCTTGCGTCTCTGTCAGCCGCCTGTCACATTTGCCTTTAAATTTACAACCGTCGCTCTGCGGTTGAGAATTGGCCATGTGACCCAGAATATCTTCGCCAGGGTCGATGTCTCGGCGTGTTGCTATCGAACGGATGGCGTGATTTGCGCAACCACACCACAGTCGATATCAACCGAGCTGTTGGTGTGACGATGCAAACAAGACCTCTTAACTGATCACTGTGTGGCTGACGGAGGTGACAAAAGTGGGGGGGGGGGGGGGGGGGGGGGTAGTGACACGGGGCTAAATCACTCGCCACTAATCCTAAGGACAGCACTGTCAACAGCACAGACCAAACATAACACAGAAAAACAAGCAAACAAATATATATAGCCTATAGATTTTTCTGTGTTATGTACAGAAGTAACATTCATATATATATATATATATATATATATATATATATATATATATATATATTCCAATTCACAGCACTAAGAACAATCCATGGCTCCAAACAAGTTGTTTTTGGCTCTGTTTGGTATTTGATACCATCTGAGCAACACCAGCCCACGAGCGCAGCACCCTGATGCCGTGACAACAGATGGCTCCATTTGTAACGTGATTAAGAATCGTTATGACGCCACGGTGTCCTGGGTTGTATTAAGAATCATGAACTGATCACCAGCCATGATGATGACAGCAACACCCCTACAAAAATAACCAGCACTTGTATGTGAGGCAATGAAAATATGTGCAGTTGAATGGCAACAGGATGCCTGATGATATTTGGGGATTTGAGTGGCTGCGTTTAGAGCTTTGAGGTTTCCTGTGTTGTATACACATTTAAGCTTCCATCAATAGATTAGATAACTGTATATTTGAGTGTAGCTGTGAAATTTCCCCTCAAATGAAGGAATAGCCTGTTTAGATGTGATCCATGTATCAATACTTCAAAGACTCACTCTGATCTTATTTCAGCTCGTTCTTATAGTATAAATTATGGGACTTTTTTTTCCCTCAGAAACCACTAAAGCGAGCCAGTCGTGGGTCAGCACAGACTACTTTGAACTTGACCCACAATTCTCACTTTATTTCCCGTATTTTCCTGGGGAGGAAATGTTGGACATAATTTTAAATGTCCTTTTCTTTTGGACACAGTAACATGTCTTTAATGTCACTTAAAAGTGAGCATGAAAGTGAAGCTTACCATTGACTGAGCACAGAAGTAACATTCATTACTGCAATGGCTTCGCTGTTAGGCATTAGAATTCTCAGATCATGACTGTTCTAGGGTCAGCTTGTACCTTTCCTAGCCTAAAGAACAGAATTGTGTGACCAGTGAAGAGCAGACACTAGATCGGAGACACGAGAGGAAGAAGTGTGTGGGCTGCCTATGAGAAACGTCTGGTCCTTATTCATAGCTGAGGTTCATAAGAGACATAAAGTGGGGGACAGATGTTTGGCATGAATCTGTAATAAACAGAACAGAGAGAATAAAAACGTATGTTCCCTCCCATTTGTTTATTTATTTGTTTGCTATGCAATCTATTTATACCAGCAAAGAGTAAAAGTAAAGTGTTGTTTTTGGCTGATGTAATGTGTAAAGGTGTAGAAAACCTGTTATTCTGCCCGTAAAAAAGACAGCCTCTCAGCTGTAAGCACGGCCAACACCGACACGGGCATTCCGTGTCTACGCTTCTGTAACATGAAAGGGAATGAGTGGTTAATACAGGAGGGGAAAGTGGTGGGAACCGAATAAGAAGCTACAGGCCTCACTGGTCAGGGGATTACAGTGACTTCATAACAAATGCACACTTGCACAAAAGCATACCAAAACCTTTTAAAAGGTGAATAAAGAATACAGTGAAATTAGCTATGCCATAAATCTCAGTGTTTGAAAGTACTGCTGAGAACGATTTTGTTATGCACATCTAATTGGATGCTACTTACACCCAAGAGCAGCGTTGCATTAAGAACAAATTGGGATTTCCTAGCCGTATCCAAAGCTAAACCATTACTAAAGGAAACCACAAACCCAAATCACAGCGGAGTGTAAAAGGGCAAAACTAACCACCAGCTAAGATAAGCGTAGTTTTCAAGGCACGCCCTAGCAATGCGATAACTTTCTAGGCGTGAGGCGCGCACCACTGCCCCCTGCGCGAAAGAGTTGAAAGGTCAGGAGCCCGCGGGAAATACGCGTGGTTATCCAGATACATCACCTAATCCCATCACTACATGTGCCAGGCAGGTAAAAAACACAGCAAAACAAACAAACAAAACGGTTACTCTCTGGTGGTTTTGGTATGGATGTTTACTCATGCCGTGAGTTACAGGCCTGAGAGTCTTAAAAAAAACTGAATATTATGCTATTGAATATGTTTCTTACTGAATATATTTCAATTCAATTCAACAATTCAAACGTTGTACATAAGCGTTAATTCTGACTTTTCCTCGTAAATTGCGTTTTTCACCTGAAACACGGAACTGAACGTTTTGTGAGTAATGTTAGGCTAATTTACCTTGAGGCGCAAGTCCTGTTGGACTAGAAGCCTGTGCATGACATTTAACCTGTGTTGCAAGTACAGGCGAAAAGCATACAGCGCCATTGAACATGTACCATGCTTTATAATGGTAAAGCGCATCTAGAAGTGGTCTATAGGTTTTAAACCGATTAATACTTTACCAGGCATGTTTGAGATAGTCAGGAGTTTATTGATGTTTCTTTATTACCAACACTGTATCTTGAGAATTTTCTTTTGGAAAAAGCAAGGTGCTTAGATTTCAGTTTATTTTGTAGGCCATAAAGAAGTTATATGTTATTATGTAGTTTGTGGTTACAGGATCCACGCAAACATTATTATTTTCGCCACCAGAGAATCCCGTGCGAAACATGCCTGGATATGAAGCCAGGGACACTGTGAGATGCAGTTATGTAGTATGAAGACCAAGTGAATATGGCAGGCTACTTAATTTATATGTGTCATCTTTTCTATCTTGGCGCTGTCATTGGTTTGCTTAACCACCCCCAGCTCCCACCTCCATAGCTCTAATTGAGAGAAGTTTCTAAACCCACGGGGGAAATTCATCCTTCAGACAGCGCGCATGCATGTTTCGCGTCGCATCTTAAACCTCACAGCGGAATACAGCGGAACATTTAAAGCCTATATTTAGATGTATGGTCATTTGGGCTACAATTGGAAAATTTTAGTCTATTTAGTTTAGGAACAAGTCAAGCGATGCAAACAAAGAAAGCGATTTTGACATACTGATCTTTGGTTTGCAAGAACAATGTGGATCATTTTAGCTGACCCGTCATTTCTCACACAGTAAGATTATGTAGAAGATGATGCACAAGCCAGATCATTGTTGTTTATTTATTTCTTTTAAACAGATATTTCATATATTCCATAACAAACCACTAGAGGGCAATCAGACAAAATAATGTTTACAATAATAATAATTATAATAACAACAACAACAACAATAATAATAATTATTATTATTATGTAGTTGGAAAGGTTTTTATTGATGCTTTATTTATTACAGGCATACTATCTTAACACAACAATTATTATTGTATTTATTATTATGGCTAGGTTCAAATAGTATATCAGCAATAATATATAATCAATTATAACCTATGTTCCAACTACACGCTAAATATAGAGTATAGTTACTAAAAACGTTTCCCTGTTTCCAAAAACATATGCTATTCAAATAGATCGAACAGACTTTCCGACAGTAAGACAGCAAAGGTAGAAATTCCGTGATTGTGCGTCTCATTTGATTGTGGTTTTCAGATGGCAGTTGAGCGGCTTCTTTTTGCTCGGCAGGATTCGTCAGTTTCCGATGCTGATGTTCCGGAATAAGTCCCATATATGTACGAATGGGTGTCATTATTTCACCGGATAAAACCATGTATGGGTGAGTTTAAACCGGAATTCCTGATGCAGAACGATAGGTGAATCGGAACGAGCGATTTCAGAAACTATATTTTCCACAATATTTGTTAGTAAATGTTCACTGTGTTGATCAGAGCGTTTTGTTTCGGGACATTCTGGTTGTACTTTCCTTCATTTTGGCCTCGAGCTAACTGTTTATTTTATTTTCCTATTACAATTGATTTAAGCAAAAAAGTTCTCCATTGACAAGTATCATTTCGTGTCGTCACTGCCCCCAGACCAATCAGCGGTCGCAGCGCTACTCCTCTTTTGCCATCCAGTCCTTGTATGGTCAGTGACGTAACGGTACATTCAAAGGCTCCCCATATATACATACTACAACTACCAGCCCCGCAAGGATCTGTCATTCAACAAACAGCCCGGGCCAGATGAGGCTTACTTTGTTGTTATTTGAGTGAACGATACTCCAAAGTTTAGTGACAGCGTTGCAGATGTACGTTTTGTAGGAAGCAGAGCTCGTTCGCAGGCAAACAGCATTTCTGCACGTTGTAAACACTTCTGAAGCGAGCCTCTAAAGACTGAATGATGACCGCTAAAACTTTGGAGAAAACCCCTGTTACTCTCGGCGGCTTTGCACATCCTCTCTCTGAGGGCATCTATTCAGTTGATGAGATTGGCGCATCTTTGCCTCCATCGGTGACTATATTTCCGAATGGTGATCTAGGAGGACATTACGAGCAGATAAATGGACCCCCAGGAGGTAAGCTATCGTGCGCCTTCCCTGCCTGCTTTGTCGTCACGTGTTCTTAAGTCACTTTAAAGGACGGTAAAGTTTCAGGTGCCGAATGTGAACACTGCTGCGAACTGCCAGATGAGCGTGTGATGTGTACTTTCCTTTGACTCCCCGATTTGACATATAAATCATTCATTTTGGTTAGTAGGCGCGTAAAATCAAAGTTATGTTTTACGCCCAAACACCTGCATTTAATACAACCGCACAAAACCCAGCAATAGTGGAAGCAAATAAATTCCTTGCGTAAATGTGGGCCACTTTATAACTGTACGTTTTTGCTGTCTTTTCTTGCAGATGGCATTATTAGCGGGGATATGAGCACAGAAAAGCGGTCCATCGACCTGTCTTACTCTAGCTTCGCGCAGTCAACGGTTCCTCGCAACCAGACTTTCACCTACATGGGAAAGTTCTCCATCGACTCCCAGTATCCAGGCAATTGGAATCCGGAAGGCGTTATCAACATCGTTAGCGCCGGGATTTTGGGCATGACCCAACCCTCATCAGCATCCTCCTCTCCGTCATCGTCAGTCTCACCGAGTCATTTCTCCAGCACCCTCAGCTGCACAGTGGCACAGAACCAGGCAGACATGGAACACATCTACTCGCCTCCTCCGCCGTACTCGGGCTGTGGAGAGGTCTACCAAGACCCTTCCGCCTTCCTCTCGACTTCTACCTGTCCCATCTCCTATCCGCCACCGTCTTACTCCTCCCCCAAGCCGAACACCGATGCCGGTCTGTTCCCGATAATCCCAGACTATGCCGGTTTTTTTCAGCCAACCTGTCAGAGGGACATGCAATCTATTCCTGACCGCAAGCCATTCTCCTGTCCGCTGGAGTCGTTTAGGGTTCCCCCACCTTTGACACCACTGAACACTATTAGGAACTTTACGCTGGGCGGACCCGTGTCTGAAGGACCCAGGTTGCCCACAGCCTACAGTCCCCAGAATCTGCCTTTAAGGCCGATCCTGCGGCCCAGGAAGTATCCCAACAGACCCAGCAAGACCCCTGTTCACGAGCGGCCATATCCCTGCCCCGCGGAAGGATGCGACAGGCGCTTCTCCAGATCTGATGAGCTAACCAGACACATCCGCATTCACACAGGACACAAACCATTCCAGTGTCGGATATGCATGAGAAACTTCAGTCGCAGTGATCACCTGACAACTCATATCCGTACGCACACCGGAGAGAAACCGTTCGCTTGCGATTTCTGCGGGCGAAAGTTTGCAAGAAGCGACGAGAGAAAGAGACACACCAAGATCCACCTGAGGCAGAAAGAGAGGAAATCATCCGCGCCCCCGAGCAGCTCCACCTCCGAGCGCGCCATCAGCATCGGCTCATCGGGAATCTGCTCCTCTAACTCCAGCCAATAAAGCTCCACGACAGCAGGGCAGCATCAAACACTAGGCAATAGCCGTGGTCGTAGCCTACCACTCTGCAAAACAAAACTGGGTATCTGATGAAAAAGCAAACCACTTTGCTAAAGGACAAGAGTGAGGGACACTAGTTGTGTGTCCTCAATCGGCGCGTTTCTTTTTCCCTCTACCTGTCTCAGTCACATGCCGACTGACGAAACGCACTTTGTTTATATATATGTAGGTCGAATAATTTAATGAAATAACTGCAGCATGTGGGAATACGTATTCTAATTTCGAAGTAAAATGTACGTTTTGTTGAGTGGTTACAATCATTGTCTAATGGGCGAACACAGAGGGTTTCTGTGCCTCTGTCGCAGAGCTGGCGTCATGAGCGTTTATTACATTGCTATAAACGCTCTAATTGCAAACTTGCAATAACTTGGAACTGGTTAAAATGTGTTTCTTGGCAAGCTGAGTCTAACTATCTTTTATCCCTTTATTGTGCCTTTGTCCGTTCTTTTTGTATATAGCTACACACCCAATGAGGCTTTTAAATAAATTGTACAGTGGTCCTTTAATAAGAAAGTTTTTCAGAAATATATTTTTGTACAAATCGTTTTGTGTCGCAAGTGATCCATTGTGGTTTAAAGAAATGTGAATAACCGAACTTACACTGACGTGACGCTTGTTTTTGTTAATGTTGAAACATATGTAATTGGACTGAAATAACTAACGTAGGTCAGTAAATCACTGGCCCAACTTTGTGTCACCGTAAAGATAATAAATAAAACTTAAATTCTGACATGTTTGTTGTAGCCTACAATTAATTTTCGTTATTATAAGAGCAGGAAACTTTTAACTAAACCTGAAGGGAAATTCCCATGTGCACAGCAGTCAATTCTGACTCACCATCTCACAAGGACAAGTACCCCCACATACTCTGGCTATGGCTTACAGTAGAATACAAGTTAATGTGCATGTGGGTTTGTTTGTGTTTGTCTTAACATCTGTTCAGAACAACATAGTGACAACAACACCTCAGATATTTTTTACAACACTCTAGAAAGGAGTCGAATGTGTTGTCTCCAGTAATTCTAAATATATTTTATAAAATATCCCTCCCCTGAAGAGTATAGGTCAGGGCTAACTCTAGCATCGGCGCAATGTTGACATTATGTTTTCTTTTGTCCCAGATTTCTGCTAGTTTTTTTCTTATTGTAAACAGTGCAGTGAAAATCTTTTCTATCCCTTCTTAATGCAGTGTAGTAATTCACTTGGTGACCACAATCTAAAAAATGTTTACCCTCAAGTAGCAAATGTCAAAAAAAAAGAAAAAAAAAGTTATGCTTCAAAAATAACATATGAGAGTTAGATGGCAAACATTTGAGTTACTGTGATCTGAATGTGGTTAAAAAGGTAATGCTAAATCTCACCTGCAGAGGTGGGGATAATCCCTGGTTTAGAACAGGAAACTGTATTGTTGATGGCATCCAGATATATAACAATGTCCCATTATGAGCAATAGAGTCTGAGATAATAACAATTTTCAGGAATTCAAAGCTTTATAAAACAAAATACACAGAATATGCTTTGAATTATTTTATACAATATCACAAAATTCAAAAGCACAGAAATATTTTGAGATTATGTACATATACAAAGTAACATTCGCTTGTCATCCAGTTCCACTAAATGCATTTAAATCTATTGTAATTATGCAAATGATCACTTTTGTGACTGTTATATGGAGGGATCATGTGTGTATTTTCTCCTGTTTGTTAGTGTATACATTATGTTGTTTGGATTTGACTATGTCTTACTTTTGTTTAGGATTTTAGAATTCTGTTGTAGGTCAAATGAAGCCTTGTCTCATTTAACTGCATAAGTAAAATTTTTTATTGTTAAATTGATTGGCAAGACTCTTTATTGTGCTTACTATAAAACAGCCAGAGTGCTCATAAATCAGCTGCAGCCTGTGTTCTTCTTACTAACAAATTCTCCTTTAGCTCAAGCCATGAACTAACACCAATACACAGAGACAACTCACTGTAATCTATACATTGTCAGTTACAAGCAATTACTGTCCAGGAGTCCAAAATCAGATTACTGCATACTAAAGATGGCCTGAACTGTGGATCGTTGGAGCATAACCTGATGAAGTCAGAACATAAAGCTGGGCTTTCTTAACAGTGGATGAACATATTGGGAACTCTAGACAAGATTATTTTACAATATAAATCTTTTATCAGGACAAAATCTGGTGTTTTGGGAATATAGTCTTCTGTGTGTCCTAAAGAATCTCTAAGTAAGTGAATAAGCCTTATAGAATTTAAAATCCAGCTATCAGTGGGCTGGACGTTGTCCCAAATCTGTGAATCAAAGCTTTTATGAATTTACCAATGATGTCACAGAATAAACCATCTGTGATATAACTGGTAAAGCGGTTAGACCCAATAGAAACATTATAAGAGCGAGATCACTTCAGAATTAGCAATGACCACATGCATAAGGGCTCGCCAGGCTTTGCTAGAATGGCATCACTGAAGCAGGATTTATGATAGACGACCTCCTCCTCCCCCATGTCTGCTGCACAATTTACTGTTTACCCCAACCCCCCCAAGACCATGCGTACAGTCACCATAACATCACACCACACATGACAGCTCACAAGTAATTCATCGTGACAAGTCAAACTTTGGAGTATGCAAGTCAGTTCACACACTAAGGTCCATGTTTGCTGGGAACAGTGAAGATCTTGTCATTAATTTCACAAAAGCCATAGTGAACATTATGAAGACAGTCATTTACATACTGCAGGCACTGCACTTGCATTGAGAAGAAAACCGATCAAATCCTGGCATTTTCAAGGATTTCCCCTTCAGGTTTCATAAACTGAATATAGATCAGTCCATAACATAGGCCTAACCTATATACTGCAGATGTTTTTTTCAAGTGACAGTAAACCTAATACGAAATATTTGAAGGAACAGATAAAAATGCAAGCTGTAATTTAATAAATTTAATTGTGTTTTAAAGGCATAATAATATAAACATTTAAAATGTATACAATTTAATAGTTGATTGCATATATGTTTTTAATAAATAAAGAACAAATACGATTTAGAGGCTATGGAGACTAGTGTCCACGTAGACAAGCTGAAAGGCAATGCAATGAAAGGAGGATTACATCCAATATTTATAGCAAAGTCTGTCGATTTATAATTTAAAATCGCGGATATATAGCACAGGTTCCCAAATCTAGGGAGACAAACAAGTAACTTAGGTATATGTTCAGTGATGCCTGAGCAATTTGGAAGAGTTAATACAGTCAGAAATGTGTACACAAGCTAAATAGTCGTTCAAGCTTGGAAGTCGTGTTACACAGGACGGCGACAACGCCGTTGTTGTGAAGGCTTGATTAGGCACAACGTTGGCTCCGATATAAGCGCTCCTAAACGGAAACGGGGGGACCGGGGTACGGCTCGCCCCCACACCAGAACTCATCAGGCTGCGGGATCTCTAAAAGCCACGTTTCCTCTACGCGGCTCTGATCACACTCCTTGTCAACATTTTTACCCACAGTCTGTAAAACTTTGTAGTAGTGACAGTCCCTCCCACCGTCAGGGTCGTAAGGTGGTGCCAATATGTCGAGAAACGCCGCGGGTCCATCCACCGCATCAATCTGATGAATGTTGTTTTTCACGGGGGTCAGAACACAAGGGTCGCTGTGTTGGGTGAATTCACCAGTAGATCTGGGGACGGAAAGCGAAAGAGCATCCTTCTGGAAAGGTGATAACGGTGGGTCAAACAGAGTCTCGTTCTCGGCTGCGGGATCAGGCGGCTTGTCCGACTTGTCAAAACACATTATTTTAACCTTGCCGTATAGAACCTTTAACATCCCGTTCATTCCAGGGTGATCGTGCAAAGGTATAGAAGCCCCTCTTTTCAACAAGAACACCCCCATGCTGAAGGTATCTGTTTCGCATATGTGCATGTAAGTGACAGGGGGGTTATGGGTTGACTTCGATCCTTTTTTCGGAGGCGCAATTTTCAAGTCTGCAGCCCTGATTTGGGTCAACAGGGCTGTGAGGGCTGCTTGATTATCTAGAAATACTTTATTTTCCCCAATAGCAGATGAGCAGCAGTTCGTAAACGTCGCGTAAGCGTGACTCGCTATTTTCTGTATCAGAGAGGATTTGTTGTCCCGTGGCATTTTAAATTTGCGATATTAAAAACGTTACCGTCAGATGTTTTCTTCTGGTGTTTAAACCTCCAAACAGATGGAATTCAGAAACTGCGTCCAGTTGTTGTTGTCTATGGCGAGACAGCACCGCGGGGCAGATGTCGTTGGCTGCGTTAAACGTTACAATTTCAAATATCCCATGATGTGATGTTTATCGTTTTTTTTTACTTATAGTTATGACCCGCATTGTCGTTCGTTTACCACCCCATTCATGTCTAGTTGATCTACACGTCCGCAGCTACAGCGCCTGCGTACGTTGATGGTGCACAGTGGAACTTGAAGTTTATTTACATTTATACACTGTAGCCAAAACAATGGCCTCCCAGCAAATATATATAAATCCACTTAAATACGTTGTGTAATGTTGATAATTGGCGTCACCCACAGTGAAAGAAAAATGACAAATTCCTGTAGTTTGAGTATGGTAATAAATCCACAAGTGTTCGTACTACAATACCCAGAAATCCCACTCGCCTCTCTTGATGAGTAGGGGGCTGGGAAGCCAGATAGGCGATTCAACACGGCCCCTTTCACGGTCCCTTCCCCCACAATCTCCCTGGACCTCAATATCATGTTTTTCCTGCTCTCCTATTTCGCCTCTCCATGTCTAATACAGACAAAGGGCCTGTACTCTACAGCACAGAGATAAAGTATGATTCACATTCAAAATTAAAGCATATATAACCCCCCCCCCACACACACACACAATGCAGTTCAGATATCATAACATTTACTAATTAAAACTATAAGACACAGTATTAACTTAAAAAAAGAACAAAAAGGACAATGATGACAACAGATCATGTCAATATTTGAATACATTTACATTTTTGTGCAATGAAAATGAGTGTCAGTAGATGTCCACATATTGTTTGCATACTGAACGCTGACGAGCAGGACATGTCCAGGATGCATTACAGTTTGATCTCATTAAACTAAGCTGGCAGTAAACAGCCATTTGTAGAAATGAGGCGAGGAACTGTAGCAGGCAGAGCCCGGCACTCTGCCTCTGTGAAGTGTACCTTCATATGCCTCCACAAAAGCCTGTCCTCTTAAAAGATAATGAGGCCTGCTCATTTACCTCGACCGGAGGCACTTCCACACACCACTTCCGGCTGGGCTAATTCAATGAGGCCCGCGCTTTTAACAGTCGGGATATGGCAATGGGCTGCGATGACACACAGGGGGGGATCTTTTCACTACAGCTGCCTTAAAGGCAGATGTTCTGGCGTGAGGTTAAAGCAGGCGGCATGGAACGCCCTCGTCAACACGTCCGGCACTCTCCACAGTTTGATCAGCGGTGTGCAAAGAAATGGAATATGTCATGTAATTCATAAAGTATTGCCATGAATACAGACCTCTTCCACATGACAAAGGGGAAGGTGGTTTTTGACAAAAGAAAATCCTACTGGTAGTAAACCTATGTGCTGATAGCATAAGCATATAATTTCATTATGTAAAAAAAAAAAATGTTTTTTGATGTAGAGTATATATACAACATTTGACGTACAGTTCCCCCATTGTTATGAGAAATGTATCTGAGACTTGCATGGGTCTGTTAGTTGACAATAGGCAAGCTTTTCCAAGCCAGATGCAATCACTCTCCGTGGCTAATGTCTGAAACAGATAGAGGCAACATTATTCTCTGACGTTTAAAATGTGCATGACTTACATAGCACAGGAGTCACATAGATTAGAGTTCATACTTCTCTGAGAATTCCAGCCAAGAGCTCTGAATGAGTGAAGTGATTCTTTGCCTAGCAATCTCCATAGAGGACAAAAGACTAAGTGCTCACACATCCCATAATGAACGTTCTTTTTGTTCTGCTCAATCTGTTGTCTGTTCTGGGATGATTGTTAGTTTATGCATAGTTCTTTCCATACTGAAGCCTCTTTTTTTCTCCACTAAACAAATAACTCCGAAAGTGATTCTTTCAGGAGACTCAAGGAATATGTGAGCATTATTATGGATTATAAATATTAATTCTTGCTGGACAAAATATCTGCATTGCTAAAAAGCAGAAACCAGTGAAAATGTTTATTCTTTGCATAGAGCAGCCGCTGTCTGATTTCTATGTAATCTGTATATTACGAATAAGTGGACATTTTGAATGTAGTACATACGTCTGTTTTTCGTCATCGGTTTAACTTCTACAATCTGAGATCCACAGAGGCCTGGCATGTAACAAATGACTCTTTTATATCAGTACATAGTCCTATGCTGTAACAACAACAGCTTACTACACACTTATCAAAAGCTTACAAAAATACAATATTTACTTTTACAGCAGATGCCTCATGTTTAACTGAAAATTACTGTTTGCTTATATGAAATTTTATAACATAAAGAAAAGTTTCAGTTCTGTTTATATTGGCTATCATACATTCATATCTCAGCCTCAGAGAATTCTGGGTCACTAACCGCTTGATGCTGTCTATGGGTCAAAGGTCATTGGTTGATAAAACTATAAATGGACACAAAACGTGTCTTAATCCCAAAACCAAAATGACTCTGCCAGCTGATATGACCCCAAATGTTTCTATAGGCTTCAAACATACATGGTGTCATGACATCGCGGACATCAGAAATGAGAGGTGTGCCACAAAACTGGATATTCCTTAGAGTATTATATGATTCTATAAGTTATTCTAATTACATACAGATAAGTGTTATAGGATGGGTTTCCCAGATGCCTACAGGAATTATTCTTCCCTCTGTCTTGCTCTGCTGATCAGAGACCCTCCCCCCGCCCTACCCCCCCACAAACGCTAGTGACTGGCAGTGTTTTCATCAAAGATGAAGTTGCTCAAGGTGGTTATGGGCTTTAGCAACAGGTCTCAGAGTAGCAGCAAGATCCCATCTATCACAGAGAGAAAATACCTCCCAGCCGTTCATGTTTGACTTTACATCCCTGAATTATAAAGGATGTGGGCTGATGTGTCACCCCTCTGGGAAGGTGTAATAGGTGTTTTCTTATCACTTAGTGCATCACGGAGTTGACAGGTGCACTGCGAGAGGGATGGCACTGGTTGAAAGCCTTGTCCCTGGAGTTGGGTCCGACCATCCATTTTTGGACATGTTATAGAATCAAACATTGGAGCAGAATGAGAATAACTATCAGCACGGGACATGGCTGGGAGATTCAGTGCCCTTTGTACATATTTGGACAGTGAACATTGTTGTTTTTGGTACGCACTTAAACACTAGAGATTGTGTTTGAGGTCTGATGCCAAAATGGCATTTTGTTTCTGTACAGTTTAAGTCATTTTAAGCACTTTAGCATTTTAGATGCACAGCAATCAGACCCATTTATTTTACATAAGAGTGAACACAAAGGCACAATAATGGGAGGAAACGAAAGCGTAGTAAGAACACAGAAAAGAAACTAAGAAAAACAACTATCCATAAAGTTATGGATTATTGCCTTGGTGTGTAGTGTGCCTAGTGTACCAGTCTGGAGAGTGGATCACCACAGCTTTCTGAAATGTCCACTTCCAGAGAATTACGGGACATGACTGGACATGACACATGATATGTATCCTTTGATGTGTGACTAATTTGTTCCTTTAGCTAAGGAACTATTCCAAAAACACAAACAAAACATTGTATGATGTCCTTGCAGTAATACTTCTCTTTAAAGAGTTTACTAATGGTTAAATTAGTTTATTTATTATTGTTGAGGTTGTAAACACCTTAAAAATCATCAATATCAGTTATATACAAATAATATATATATGCTAGTGACTTGATGCTTTCCAGCATTATATTTGTATATTTGTATATATATTTGTTAAGACATTACTACCATTTTACCACCCACAGGATTTCCTGACACATTTGGCTACTTCTGCCTACTTTTACATTTGGCAAGTGCTCATTTATAGACTTTTTAAAATAGTGGTCTTATTGTAAAGTGGTATCAGCTCTGCATAAGTGACTGTTCCCTTTACATTTATGTGTAATACTATTTATTAATGATTAAATAATGATCATTAATAAACAAATTCTCAACCATTCTTAAACTATTCCTACCCCAAATAAGGGTACTCTTATTGTGAAGTGGTAGCCATCGAACAACTACAGAATGACAATGTTCACCTGATCATTTGATGTTTTCAAGCATTTGTGTCTTTTAATCTTTCATTTAAAATGTTTTAGTGTGGAACAGAATGTGTTTGTGTAAATGCTTGGAATCAAAAGGGCTGTAATTCTAGGAAAGTAACGTCTTTTTTTCTTTTTCAAACAAGGGAAAGTTAGGGAACTGAAAAAATGTTTGAAAAGTCAAAGGTTTTTCGGGTTGACTCATGCATTCATGTTAGCGTGCCTTGCTGGGTATCTGTATGTGTGCTCTGTGTCCCTAGTTGGTGCATTAAGGGTGTATTAAGTGGCTGGTGCAGGTAAACTCCTGACTGCATGAAAATAAGTTGAGCTCCATCTTTTTAAGACTGGGTGCATGCACCCTCACTAGGGTGCCTCAGTAGGGCACCTCACTAGGACTCCTTGCTAAGGCACTCATATATGGGCACTGATATGATTTACAACACTGGCGTCTCCCCACTGACTCCCAGATGTCTTCAACCAAATCCCGCAAACAGGTGGAACAGTAGTGGTGAGAGCTCGGGAGATAGAGAGCCTGGGTAAATCTACATGTGCTTAGAGCTTCTGTGCCATAAGGATACAGAGAGTACTGGGAAGTGTGGAGGACAGCTTGGACCTAAGGGTCCTGGTGCAGGGGAGGAGGCCGGGATGGCGTCCCCACTCACAGTCACTTACAGTGTCAGTGCCTGCCGAGCCTAAGGAGCTCCCCATTGCTATGCTAATCTCCCCTCCCCTCAGTGGAAGCTGCCCCTGTCAAGGTGGACCGACATGCAGGGAGGGGCCAGTGGGCAGGAAGGAGCCGTCTCCCCACTCCGGGGGGCTTTCAAGCTTTGTGAGGAAAATGATGTATGAGACAGCGTCTCCTTTGGAGCCTGAGGAGAACACGACAGAGAAGGCCGAGGTGAGAGAAAACACCGTCCCTGTAATGGAGACTGATGGCCTTGTCCTGTCTCCCGGTTATTGTCGTGGACCAAGATTGAAATGGGGACCTTCGTATGAAGAACCTCATACAACTGGCAGCTGCCGTCTGCTGGGCACGCTGCCCTAGCTGGTGGCCTTCTAGCCACAGCCACTGGGGGCGACAGCTCAGAGGACCACTGGCGGGCGCTGGGTTCCTCTGCGGCATTGAGAGGCATTCCTGGCATTTTCCCCCTGGCTCGGCTGTCGTACCTCCCGTTAGGAAGAGTCTTGGGACAGGATGGACAGTGCAGCAGCGACAGCTGAAGCTAATCTGCGAAGCCCTTTCACTTCCTTCAGCTGGTGAGGCAGAAGATGTGAGATAGGCTGTGTGTGTGTGTGTGTGTGTGTGTGTGTGTGTGTGTGTGTGTGTGTGTGTGTGTGTGTGCGTGTGCGTGTGCGTGTGCGTGTGTGTGTGCGTGTGCGTGTGTGTGTGTGTGTCTGTGTGTGTGTGCATAAACGTGCGGGTGTGTGCCTGTGTGTTAATGAGTGTGCTTGTGAGAAAGTGTATGCAAGTGCCTGTCAAAGAATAATGGATGTTTGCCAGGAAACAGACGTGAACTTGGAACAATGAAGTGGACGATGCTTCGTGACTCTAATCAAACACTGTTCTGAGGGAGAGAGGGGGAATAATACACAAACATCTGAATAAGAAAAGTGTTGAGGTGATGAATCATCTCCTGCCATCATATCAAAGTAGGCGACCATATTACTTCAACTGAGATGTTTGAATTAATATAAAGTGTAATAAAATGTTTTCTAATGGCTCCCAGAAGGATGGCCTGAATCACTTTCCTTCCTCTGTTCGGTTTCCTGCACATACACAGATCTTTTTCTTCTCAAGACTGAAGCAGAATCAACTGTAATGGAGAAGCAACCAAAATGGAGAAACACAGTGTGATCATCCATCCCTCCATCCACACTGCCACGCACCTTTTGGAGCTGTGAGCTGTCTTCACATGGAACTGACAGGCTCTCTGCTTCTTACTCATTGTTTTTACTTCTGTATTGTTCCTTCTCCACATCTGACTAATCCGGCCTGCAAATTCTTTTCACCAGGCACTTCCTGCAATAAGTGTCCATGCTTTGTAATGGCAGTGTCATGGCTGAGTGTCATGGCTGAGTGTCACGGCTGAGTGTCATGGCTGAGTGTCATGGCGCCATCACCAAGGTGAGTTGCACTGCAGGCACAGGTAATACCCTGAATGCAGATTTATAGATTCTTTAGAACTGAAGTACAATTAATAACAATGCATTTATATTGTGTGGCACGGTATACGGAAATAAAGATCTTTGCCCATTGCTTAACTGATATGCTGACATTTTTATTTCTCTGGTGTGAATCCATGAATTTCTTATATTCTCTTTTCAGTGGAAGTGTAACGGTGCTTTCCATCCTCCCTAAGTATAAAAGGCACTTCTGAAATTAGATGTGCTGGTTTCCCCTTTTATTAATGGCACATGATATCCTTTCTCACTTCTTTCTAAGTTATTCACAGGAAGTGTCCTGTCACAGGGGACTTGAAGCTACAGCGCCTCAAGGGCTGCATGATGACGATATCACGGAACAAGGTGAGTCCCGATGAGAGAGAGAGAGAAGGAGGCAAATGGGGAAGAGATAAACAGAAAAAGAGAGAGAAAGAGGAAAAAGAAAACGTAACAGGAAAAGACCAAGGCACAGCAAAGAGAAAATAGTGAAAGTGACAAAAGCAGAGAGAGAAAGAGAGAGAGAGAGAGAGAGAGAGTGAGAGAGAGGGCAGCAGAGAGAGATAACGAAAGAGCAAGGGAGAGAGAGAAAAAGAGAGGGAATCAGAGAGAGAGAGAGGAGCAGAGGGAGAGAGACAGGGAGACAAAGAGAGAGAGGGAGAGAGAGAGAGGGGGAGAGAGAGAGGGAGGCAGAGAGGGGGAGGCAGAGAGGGGGAGGCAGAGAGAGGGAGGCAGAGAGAAGCAAAGAGAACAGGAGAGCAAGCTTTTTGTTTTGATGCGACTGTATGGTTCCATTCTGATGGGGTTTTATGGTCCCAGTGCCCCAGAGAGGTCTGTGCGGGGGCAGTGAGTCAAGCAAAGAGCAGAAGGGCACGTAGCAGTCAGGGGGAATCCACAGGTCTCTAAACATGGATCTGAAACCCGCCAGGCACAACTCTCTCCGCAAAAGGTCAAAGGCTGCCCTTTTAAGGCTGTTGCTAAAGCTGCTTATGCAGCTAAAATTAATATCTCAACGCTATGATTAAGAGAAGAATGACTAATAGTGCAGTGCAACAAACTATAAACCATATTTACTCTTGTGCTTACCACATTACACAATGACGTATAAGGCAATAGAAACTGTATAAGGCCTAGAAACTGTCAGAGAAAATCCAAAAAAAAAGTCCAAGCTGTTTAAACCTTTAAACCTTCTGTGTTTAAACCTCTCTAATGTGTAGATGTCACAGTATCAGCTTAACCATAACAACAAACATATTTTTCATTAAATGGATCATATATTGAGAGCGTTTATATATAATGTATGTAGGCTGGAGATGGCACACTTTGATATGCTGGCTTCACCACTATGTAAGCAGCCTGTCTCAAGTTCAGCATTGCTCTAAGTCAGACAGTGTTGTTGGGTCACTGACGTGGAAACCACAGCATTCATCTCTGTTCACACCACTCTGCATGTGTTTGATGGAGTTTGGTCATCGTGTTGAAATGAGTGATCAGCCCACCTCAAACCGCTACTACAGTGAAAGTGGCCCAATTCATCAGAACGAAGGTGAAGTGTTGCTGAGGTGTGTGTGGGGGGAGGAAGGGGGGGGGGGTGAGAGGGGGGCATGCAGACTTTCTTTTCCATGACATAACGGATTGGTCCTCCCCCGTTTTTTTTATGTGTGTGTTGTTTTCCTGTTTTCCTGAGTCTTCTGAGAGTGCAATGAGAGCCCAATCACCCTCTCAGAAGACGCACATCATCTTATTCTGTAGCATGAGTTTTATAGCAGTCATGGTCTGGTGGTTAGGGAACCGGTCCTGTGACCGGAGGGTTGTGCGTTCGATTCCCAGACCTGAGGCCTTTGAGCAAGGCACCTAACTCCAACTGCTCTCTGGGCTACGGCTACCCACCCCCCTATTTAATCGCTAGTGTGTGTTAACTGCACAGATGGGTAAATGTGGAGGACAGATTTTGATTGAGGTGAAGATCACAATTGACAATCATTTTAAGACATGATGATACTGACAGGGAAAACTTCAGTATTAGTTCTGAACTGCTTGGTCAGGAGAAATGACAAGTTGCAGGCATTGTGCATACAGGCCCACACTAGGTCCTGCTTACATCCACAGCCCTTTAATAATAAAGGAGAAATACGTATTTTTTCCAATGATTCTTTTTCACATTGTAAAACAGTCATTATGCTGACACCTAGTGGCCTGGATGTTTCAAAGATTTTAAAATAGAAAATATAAGTAATCACTTTCATAGAAATTGCATATTTTTTGGTCCTAAAAATAGCTTTTTGCTCCTTTAAGTCTTCATTTTCAGCTTAACCAAACAATGTCTTTTGGTAAGCTGGCAATTTGCAGAGTTTCCTATAAGAAGGAGAATAGGAACAACAACACTGCAATACTACACTACTACTACTAATAATAAATTGTAATCCTCTCTTTTGCTTGTATTTACCAATACTTTTTTAGTCTACAGAACGCAATCAGCCAGGCGTCGTGTGAGGAACGCATGCGATAAATGCGCCAAGCGAAAAACGTGCTCCACATTCAGGGTGCGAATCAGCCGAGGCCGCGTATCGTGCGCTCGAGACCGCCAGCTGTGTTCCGCTGCCTTGAAAGCGCGCGCGCTCCCATCCCCAGACGCAGTTCCACTGGGTATACGCAGGAAACAGAATTGCTTCTGAACTCGCAGCCCGAGGTTACTCTGTTCTCAGAACGCTTACTTTCGATATGTTACCACTATTTTCCAACTGGGGTGTGTCAGCTGCGGACAAATCAGTGGATCTGACTTCGCGTGCTAATTCTTATAGTGTCCTGTTAGCAGCAGTGCAGGTCTGCGGGGCTCGTAGGACGGGCTTCTGCTGCTGTTCCTGTGCTGCTGTGAACTTTGGAGCGTAGACAGAGACTGCCAGTCCTCCCCACACAGCTCACAGCTAAACGTGAATAGCCCACTGCAACTGATCTGAAAACAGCTCTAAGATTCACTCATCATGGTCAGGCCAAATGAGATAAATTAACCATTATGTCAACCCAGTAAAGGTGACTTATGAATAGAGCGTTTTTGCCTTTTACAGATTGTCACACCAGAAATCTAGCAGACAACACAGCTAAAGAAATCAGACAGACCACGAAGTGTCACACTTACAAATGCTTTGCTTTTCTGTGCTTTGTGTCTGTACGGGGAATTCACTGTGTTCTGCCATGACTCTTCACTAAGGCCCCAAACCTCTCACCCCCCAGTCTGTTTATAGGGTTGTTTACTGATGATCACTCACTAATCAGTGACATAATGTGACTATATTCCGCTGTGAGAGTATTCTCCAGCTTTTCAAGTGTATATAAGATAACAGAGTAACAGTTTGAATATTTAAATTGTCAAAATAGCTGCAACATCAGTGTCCTGGGTTTTCACCAGTCAACACTGATAGGAAGCAAGTACTGCAGGCCTTAAATGTCCCTTTTTAATTGGTGTATTTACAACAACAAGGCCAGAATACTGTGGATGTTTCAAAACAAACAAATAAAGAGAGCTATCTTCAGTAAACATTTTACTACTGCATATGGACACAGAACCATAGCACTTCGTATTTAGTTTTATTTAGAATACCTTACTGTATGCTCACTACTTATTTGAACACGTCTAAAATAATCACATTTGTGTAGGCAACAGTGGTTGCTTTTGAAAACTATTAGTGACCATGTTGAATATTGTCTAGGAACGATGTGTAAAACTGCCCTGGAGGACGTGGCTTGATATTACTCAAATATTTCACTTCCATGTAATATCAGTGTTAGGCGAGACAGACATAAAAAGAGAGACAAAACAACATTAATCCTCCAGAAGATGAGAGTGAAACTCCAGCAGGTTCTTCAAAACCCTGTTCCTCAGGCAGGGTTGCTCCAGGTCCTTATCGCACGCTGGCCTCATTAGCACAACGTTCCCAAGACCTGCTGAGGCGAGTGTTCCCTCAAGGATTGGCATAGATATTGTCCCAGCCATTGGCGAACAGACGAACCACCCCCCCACACACACTTACATTTTTTTTGCTCCAAATAGCCACACTACCGCTAATTACATGAGGGCCTCTTCAGAGATGAGACAGGTGCGTTTGGCTTCCTGGCTAAAAAGCCGAGCCTGCGGAGGGCCCTCGTAGGAGTGAACGCGTGGCACCGAGTCCTTGAAGGGAGTCGAGGACAGTTCGGAGAACGGGGCGCAGACTTCTGAGGGCCTTTGTGTTTGAAATCCTCCTTATGTGGAAGGCTCTAGCCCGGTTTGCACCATGGCGTGAAGGACTGGGGAGGTTAGCAAACCGAGGACCCAGCCATTAGCAAGGCAGGCCTATGCCCTACAGCTCTACGAGCATTCCTGTTAATGCATCTTGTTCTACGTATGTACATTTGCAGATGACTGAGATGCACATCGGAAAGTCATACATACATCAGAAGGTTTTGCTATATCAAAAATGCAAGGACGTCAATACTTTGACACTTCAGCATAGATAATATAATTTACTTAAAAGGCAAAACGAGGTACAATTACAACTGAACAAAAGGTACCACCGAGCCATTACACAATTTTTCAACCATTATTGAGGGGCAGAATTCAGAGAGAAATAACTACATGAACTTACATGGTAACTATATTCCACAAAATTCAGTTACATTTTTATATAAAACTTTAGTAGTTTCAGTTTAATTAGCTAAAATAACTATACGGTTCTATCTAACATTTGTTTATGTTTACATTTAAAAACAAGTCATTTTGACAAAACTAAAAATGTATTTGACTACAAATAATTAAACATTTTGATTTTTTAAGTTACCTGTAATACAAATGTTTTATCATTGCTAGTCTTGTTGGTTTAGTCTTGATGGAGCTCCCAGGCCTACGCTAAAGTTATTGAAATGAGGCTCGATTTGAGGCGATAAACTCAAAATACTTCGTTAATGCAGAAGAGAAGTAGAAGAAAGCTTAAATTAAAATCTAGGGGGGCACTCAAGCGTCTGTGTAAGGAACACTCTGACTGTGTCTTGTCGTTCATAGTTATCCAGTAGCGCCATCTTTCGCACAACACATTTAATTGCCAAGCGCGGAGTTCGAATTTCAGAAATGAGACTACAGAAACATACCTGAGAATTATCCATCTTCTACTCACTAAATAGCAAACGTTCAGCACTAACGGATTTAACTTACATTTAAATTAGTTTGGGGGTGGCGTTAATCAGTTCAAATACATGATTACACGAGGAAGTTGTTTTTTTCCCTTTCTATGAAACAGACGTAGAACAAAAGACAAATAAATCTCAACACCATAAAGACACAGCAGTTCTCTCATTTGCTTTGCTGCTGATCTCGGATCAAAGACACTGCAAATAAACCCTATTCATTTATTCACCGACTACCATTATAATTGCCAATGAACGGCGTTCCTTTGATTCATCCAGTGAAAGGACTAGTTTTACTTCCCAGTAATGGAGAAAATGAACGGCACACGTGCGGCTCCAATGTCCTTTGTGAGCTGGAGATGGCTGTGGTGTACGGCGGGGTTATTTGCTATGAATGCACTACCACCATCAGCAGAGCTTATAAGGTTTGAGGAGTCCAGAGCACAGAATGCAGTCGTCAAATGTCTGCTAATAACATTTGTAACCCTCGGCAGAGGTAAGACGTACTGGGAGATGCTGAGGCCATATCAACATAAATCTAATCCAGGTATGATTTAATGGTTGTCTTAATGCATGGCTGCATAGTAGGTTCGTTTAAAATGGGAAGAACTGTGAAACATCGGATGGGCTCATCTTTAGTCAGTGAAAACATCTGGCTCGAAATTAACAAAATACCTTCTGCACTCACTGGACAATTATGACGGTGGATTTATGACACTAAGGAATTGCGGGTTAGGCCTTAACGTTGCAGCAAAAAATCTTAAAATAACCAGCCTGAAATGTAAACTAAAACACATGTAATCTACACAAAGGTCTAAGGCGTTCATGGACCCAGAGTTACTCTGCAGACAGTTTATTGTTAAGCAGAAGTGTTAGTGTGATGTGCAAAATATCTTCTTCTCTTTGAGTATGCGGATGTTCAAATTAGATTTCAAAGCGAAAGTAAATTCGCTTGAAAATGTGTGAAAATGAAACGTGTAGACATGGCGACATCTAGTGGTTACTTCAGAAAAAAACATAGAAGAAACGCGTTTTGCTTTCGGTGTGTCTTTGGTGTGGGTCTCATTGTTCCATGCAGAACTGTTGCTCCTGTTCTCTGAAAGCAGCAGTCTGACAGTTTTGCCACCGCAGGGTGCATCGTAGTGGAAATGTTCAGATGAATATGGCCTTTCTGGATAATCGACCGCAGCTTGCGAAAGCGCTTCTGGTGCAGTGGTTTGAAGAAGCAAACAAGGAATTCAAACAAATACAAGCTAGGTCAAACCTGTTGATGTTAGAGAGTGACTTCAACATCCACACCGCACTTTAGCGTTTACAGGAGCTACTAATTATAGAACTACTACTACTATATTATTATGTGTACTGTTTTAAACTATATTTGATTCTAACTATAAGATATTCACTTTAGTTGCTCAAGCTTTCCAAATAATTCAGTGGTGCTGGTATTTATTCAAGAGGATGAAGACACTACATATTTTCCGTACAGGGCCTGTTCACCAGAGGTGGGGACTCGAGTCACATGACTTGGACTCGAGTCAGACTCGAGTCATTAATATTAAGACTTTTGACTTGACTTGAAAAAATATTCAGAGACTTAGACTTGACTTGGACTTTTACACCAATAACTTGGGACTTGAATTGGACTTGAACCTGTTTACTTGCAAAGACTTGATTTTTTTTACCCCAAATCTAAATTTTAAAACGCATATTAATATTTATAAAGTGCGCCCCATTAATTTAATTTCCGTCCTTCTGACGCAGACCAGTCCTCTGCTTTTCCACACTCTGTACGTGTGTGTGTGTGCATGAGCTGCAGCACAACCAATCAAATGGGGGGTTGGCGAACGTAAATTTTTACCGGGCGGGGTGTAAAATGGACACAAATTAAGTATTATATCGCGATCGATCGATCGCCAGTGGTTGGTGCCAGAGCGAACTAGTAACTCATTGAATCATAGATGTGGATCAGAGGTAAATAAACTAGATTTTTTCCGGCGTGAGAAATCGGATGTGTGGCGTGAGAGCGTGTGAAGACGGTCAAATGCGTGTGTCTCACGCTCAATGCGTGAGAGTTGGCAACCCTGGGTTCTGTATCTGAACTCGGGGAAGAGAGCCTCTCTCTGTCACCATCATAATATCCAGTTCTATCTCAGCATGGATTGTGTATTTGAAGACATCTACGTCGAGAAAAAAATATATTGACAAAAGTGGAGCGAGTTTTCAGCTATGGGGACATCATTCATCGTGCACAAATGACATACAGACTTTTGGCCAGCAAATGCAATGCAGAATAGTTTACTGAAATGTCTAAAGTTGCAGATTCCTGTTAATTGTTCAGTTCTTATATTTGTTTGTCTTGTGTCACTCACACATGTTCTCCAAGAAACCAGATAAGAGAAGAGAGGGAAAATGCTGTTATGGTTCTTTGTATTGTACTGTGAAAATATCAGCACTTTTTATTTGAACATGGAGTTCTACTTATGACTTTTTCACAGAATATTTATTTCTGGAAAATTGTAGTTTAAAGTATGAATATTTTTGCAGCTAAGTTTAACAAATTGAACTGTGCAATAAAGAGGTGTAATCTTAATTTTTTTTATACTTCGTGTTTTCAGTTGCACATGTTTTATCAAGATTTGAGAAAAATACAGATTTAAAAAAGAACGCATGTCTATTATTTACATTTAAAATATACCTGCAACATTGGTAAAAAAAAAATAAAAAAAAGACTCGAAAGGACTTGAAATTCCAAGTTTCAGACTTGGGACTTGACTTGACTGTTGCCTGTCTTGACTCGAGACTTGACTTGACTTGAGTGTCTTTGCTTGAGACTTGACTCGGGACTTGAGGTATAAAGACTTGGACTTACTTGAGACTTGCAAAACACTGACTTGGTCCCACCTCTGCTGTTCACTCAAAATCTATTCTCTGCCAGGATGCAGTAACTCAAACCATGTACTCCTTGTTCTCGTAATTTGAGATACGAGCTTTACAGATTCCTCTGCTGTCATATAGCTTTTGCCCAGAAAGAGGGCGCTGAGACGTTTAGCATGCTTCATACAGGTAGAGTAATCATCTTTGTATGAGTGCGCTTGGCAGGCCTGCATCTTTAACACTGAACATAAGTAGCAAATTCAACACCACCAAATAGAGTTACTGGATACCCCACTGGCAATAGCTCAGACATCTTGAAAAGAGGTTGATATTTCATAAAGCTTTTTAAATGAGTGTATTGTGTAACTGAGCTGACTTACAGTAAACAAGGGACACATCCATTTCCGGATGTGTGATCACTGATGCTGTGAGTAATGGATACAAAGCATATTTAATATGACCTTCTAATTCAGCTTTTTTAACTTTTACAAGTAGGTAGTAGTACCTATATAAATAAAGAAATGAAGTGATTATAGCACCCTGCCTTGCTAGATATGAGCGTGAGTCATAACGTGTTCATTGACCGATCGAGTAAAACAATATAAGTTTTCACATCGTTATACTGTATTATTCTTTCACTCTCCAGTTGGTTCTGTTAAATGATTGCTGTCAATGCAAACACAAAAAGCACTAATCCACATTCCAACCATTCGCTTGGAGCCATTAACAACTACATCAAAAAGATGCACTAAATCACATTTTCTTAGCGTAAATACGAAATTATAAAACAACCCAAACTTTGACCGATTACAGTAATAGGGGCTGTCGGTGTAGAGGGGACATTCCTGCGGTTGCCCTGTAAAAGGCAGTCGTTTCTGTGTAGTGTTCTGAGTGTATCCATACTTTGTGGTTTATTTATCCACTGTGGGAACCTGACTGAGTCAAACGAGCAACCCACAGGCTGCCTACCGGCCCTAGAAATATTCCTACACCATCCGCAAACCCATGGCCCTGGCTTGCTGTGGCTAATAAATCAGCTTTTTAGAGACCATATAATATTTCATGAAATCCATAGTTTTCTATGTTTGGAAAACACAATGTTTAAGTGGTGTTGGAGCAAGTCACTGCATGTGGATATGAACTAGATTGTTTTTTTCTTAAAGGAAATCTTCAAATTTTTTCCAGTTTTCAGAAATTTAACTCGACTTCGCTATGAGTTCCAGCGAAGGGAACTTAGCGAGATTCTCAATGAAACGGGCTGAGTGCGCTTTCCCACGGGCCTCCTACTTGTCCCCAGTCCTCTCGAGCACGTAAAGAATTATGATAACATCCGTGGAAACAATTAACAAAGACGAGAGGTTCCTGAGGGGAGCCGAGGCCAAAAGGCAAGACTAGACTAACAAGCACTGTTACTCCAAGACTTGTTCGGAGTCTTGCAGTAAGCAGAAACAGAAAAGCTCAGATGGTTCTGTGGTTCCCTTAGATGTTCTGCCAGGCCAATATGAAAGAGGACGAATAACAAACGCTCTCATTAAGTCATGACATTTCCAACAGAACTTCACTCAATGCAATTTCTGTTACGTTCAACTGTGGACAAGGAACCTTTTCCCCTCTCATCGACGCTGTCTTTCAATGTCAGCTGTTGAAATCTCTTACAAGGGCTGAGGATGTGACACCGTAACAGACGTTCAGAAATCTGGATCTTTGAAAGCGACCCTTTTCAGGAGGCACAGATCCTTCAGAAAGCAATGCACCTTAACATCTGCAAGGCTCTCTTTGTTTCACTTTTCTCCCCAATCAAAGGGGCGCGTGATAAAGGCTGGTATTGTGGCGTACAGTGTGGGAAAACACCATGTCCTGTGCTGCTTGGCACTGAATGAACAACTTGTAAAAGACCCGGCCTGTGACTCACTGCTCTTTCCGCTAACTGACTGTGTTCACACTGGGACACTCACACAGCCGGCTCCACCTGGACACACGCGGTTCTGTGTGTGTTTGTGCGTGTGCGTTTGTGCCAAATAAGCTAGCTATTTACTTCGAAAATATTTGCACATTGACAAAACAAGAACAACGCTTACATGAGTGCCATTTCCAGTGAACCACAAACCACATTATACATCAACATAAGACAAATAATAGTTCAAATTCTGTCAAACATAAAACATCTGTCAAACATAGCCTGATGAAATGATCAGGAAAGCACTCCAAAACAAACTCAACAACCAACCGTAGACCAAAGCCCATCAAGTGGGTCACCTGAAAATCCAACAAAAAATATGGTAAATCGTTTCCCTCATGCCCGCAGTACCTAATAAAGATCGGGAAATTTTGGGGGCCAAACGGACGCCTGGATGAAAGGCAAGGTAATAATAAAGAATAAGTGTTGTTGGCAGCCCGACTTTTTCCATGAAGGCAAGGGAGTGAACAGAGAACGCGTTCCAGACCACATGTGTCAGATCCAAGAACGAAACCCTTAAGGGGAATTACTCAAATAACAGTAATTGAGCTGTGTTGTTTTTCTATCTGATTTCACATACAAAGATTTTATACAAATAGTTATCCGGTTACCCTGAATAATGCTGTCAATAGAATGTATGGAATAGTTTTTTTTTTTTATCTGAGTAGCTCTGTAGGCTATATTGTATTAAATATCCTTTTGCAAAATTCATGCTGTCAAATTACAGTAAAGCAGCACAACATAACTGTGTAAAATATTCCTGTTAATGACAGACGCCGTAGGCCTACTTAAATGAAATACTTAAAGTGATTTTGATGATGCTAGAACATAAAACATGCCTGCCTGATTCAATCCAGCATTTCTGATTAAATGTGACTGCAACCCTCAGCTCACAGGCAAGGCCAGGCCTTCAGGTGCATGCGTGCACAGTGCCTGTGTGTGAATAGACTTTACTACATTTTATGACCAGTGACTCTAGTTTCACTATGTTCTCCAAAGGGACGTCCCAAAATGATGACATGTTGCATTTAGTGTGTTTTGGGGTAATATTTCCATTTCAAAGCAGCATGGGGCGTGACGTTATTTAAGCTTGGAGAGCAGCACGACTCACTCCAACACATTTCAGGGTTTAGAGTTTCCTGCAGCCCACTTCAGCACTGGTACACTGGTACAGTGATTCAGTGGTACACTGGAACACCAGTACACTGGTTCAGTGGTACACTGGTATAGTGGTACAGTGGTGCACTGGTACACCAGTACACTGGTTCAGTGGTACACTGGTATAGTGGTACAGTGGTGCACTGGTACACTGGTACAGTGATTCAGTGGTACACTGGAACACCAGTACACTGGTTCAGTGGTACACTGGTATAGTGGTACAGTGGTGCACTGGTACACTGGTACAGTGCTCTTGTTGCAGGGCTTCAGATTATTAGATGGCTGCCACCCCCACCCCCCTCCCACCCCTCCCCTCTCTTGGGAGCCCTCTTGATTGGCTCCATATGTCAGCTTCCATTGCTTGTAGCTTTGCACTAATGGAAAACTTTACAACAACAGGACATTCTTCTTGTACAGATCGTCAGATACACTTTTTAAGGATTGTCGAACTTGTAAGGGAAACATTGTTTTTTTTTCAGGTACAGTTGCCGTGGTGCAGGGTCTGTGATCCTGTATTGGAAGCAGCTTTCATGTCCAGAGTCCACTGCAGTGTTTGACTTTAAAATGTCACTCACACCCCATTTGTGTTTTCATATTATTGCTAAAGTGAATCCAGATGATTGGCTGCAGTATTGAAGATGGTCTGATGGCTCCATTTGGGTTTCCATTTAACATTCTATCATCTAGTAGTTCCCTCAGCCTTGAGGCAACACACATTACTTTGATTATAAGAGATGAATAAAGAAAATGTAACTGACCTACAGTTGTGATCAAATTTATTCAACCCCCACTGAAATAAAGTGTTTTGGCCAGTTTGACATTGATTTTGATCATTTCAGTCATCTTATTTACAATTATATCAAAGAGGCACTTATAAATTAGACAAACATAACATAATATTTATGATGGAATAACCACAAATGTCTTTACTGTGCTCACATCATTATCAGTTTTATTCAACCCCCTAGTGACATTATTTTTTAGTACTTAGTACAACATCCTTTTCCAGTTATGACAGCTTTCAAGCGTGAAGCATAGCTTGACACAAGTGTCTTGCAGCGACCTATGGGTATCTTAGCCCATTCTTCATGGGCAAAAGCCTCCAGTTCAGTCACATTCTTAGGCTTGCGCACTGCAACTGCCTTCTTTAGGTCCCACCAGAGGTTCTCAATTGGATTTAAGTCTGGTGATTGCGATGGCCACTCTAGAATGTTCCAGCCTTTCATGTTCAACCATGCTCTAGTGCAGGGGCGTCGCCTGGGGTGGGCTTCCGGGGCTTCAGCCCCGAATGATTATCCCGTAGCCCCGAACCTTTTCGCTCAGCTGTATTATTAATGAGGAGGCCAGTGCTGCTGTGAGAATAGGAAATCTCTTAACGCCAATCACAGTGCCGCTTCAAGGATAAAGTTCCGCCTTTCAGGAGAAACAGCCAATCAGCTTGCTGGTTTTGCGGGCGCGGAGGAGAGCCCACCCCCACCCCCGTGGGGGAGCGCACATGCGCTCTAGCCATTTTTGGCAGCAGGTTGCAGGTAGCTGAGGGTGAATGAAAATGGATATACGGCGTTTTTTCAAGGAGAAAGGTAACGGTAGTGAACTATGTAAACTGTGATGGCATTGTGGAGAAAGGTAACGGTAGTGAACTATGTAAACTGTGATGACATTGTGGAGAAAGGTAACGGTAGTGAACTATGTAAGCTGTGATGACATTGTGGAGAAAGGTAACTATGTAAACTGTGATGACATTTTGGAGAAAGGTAACGGTAGTGAACTATGTAAACTGTGATGACATTGTTTGTGGAGCTATCTGATAGCTGGTTAAAAACACACGTCTCCGAATCAAAACACAGATCAAACCCACTGTGTGCTTAATAAAATGCAGCTTGTCACTAGTCAGCTTCGGAATTAGTTAGCTAACCTAGTTAGTTAACCGACATAGATAGTTAACCTAGGTAGCTTAGGTAGTGAAGGTTTGTGGAAAAAAAAACTTATATAGCTAGTTATGTTATAGCTAGTTATAGTTATAGTTAGTATGTTCAACGTGCCCTGATGTACCTGATAAGCTAATAACTATTTCATTTTCAAATTGTGTTTAATAATTTAGGATTGTAGGACTGTAAGCTATAATGAATGAAATTCAATTTAGCTAACTAGTTAGCTAGAAGGTAGACGTTGTGGATAGCCAGAATTTAGTACAATACTTTATGATGGTAGTTTAAAGCAGTTTCTTAACCCTGGTCACTGCCCTAAAATTGTGTGTTTTCCACTGGAGCCAGCTGATCAGCTAATAAACAATCCTTTATTGAGTTTACACAGCACAGCATATCACAAAAAATAATTTACTTTTAATAGTTGAGGGTTAGGGTTTGTTAGAGTTTGTTCAAATCTCAAGTATTGTGGTGTAATTTATTTCCTAATACCACAGACAAGAAAGGGAGTACAGAAGAGGGAGAAAAGCAAAGTGACTTAGAACAACCTGAGGAATTTGAAGTGTTAGAGAGGACTAGAGAGGAGAACAGACAACAGGAGAGGAGAACAGACAACAGGAGAGGAGAACAGACAACAGGAGAGGAGAACAGACAACAGGAGAGCAGACAACAGGAGAGGAGAACAGACAACAAGAGAGGAAAGAGGAGAGAACTGGAGAGGAGAGGAGATGGGAGATGGGAGAAGACAATACAAGTGGTATGGAAAACAATGTCTAATAAACACATTATTAATAAAATACACATGTTTTTAGTATGAAGACTAGCAAAATAATGCCAGATGTAGTTTGTTTTAGCACAGTCTTTTGTATTTAAAATATTGTTTCCAGCTTTATTTTAAGCATACTTTCTTGAATTACTATTTAACAGGGTAGAAGAGAGGGTGGAGAGAGAGGAAATATGAAATGTGGAGAGACCTGAAATGAACTGATCAGGACTGGACTGATCTAAAGAAAGAACAGGTTAGGAGAAGAAAGACTGTGCAAAAACATACAGGATAGATAATAAGTAATTCTTAAAGAGTATTAATTGTGTAGACCCCTTAGCACTAATAATTATTAATGTTTCTTTCAATAATTTGTTTGTGTGTCATAAAAGGTAAAAGAACAATTTAGAAACAAGTGAATTGTTTACATTATTACACAGTTGCATGAAATCCATTGTTGACATACTGATTTGCATACTTTATTGAGGAATGGATTTACTAATGGAATATACCTGGTCCATGTCCTTTAGTACAAGCTCACTATCTTTAGGTCACCAACAGTCATTCTGCAGATTTTGTGCACCCTTTGTTAAAAAAAAAAAACTCCATATTATAGTGTTAAACATTATATATCAGGGTACGCATTGTAATATATATATATTACTATATATATATATATATATATATATATATATATATATATATATATATATATATATATATATAAAATTGGGCTGAGCCCCGGATCTTTACATACCCAGGCAACGCCCCTGCTCTAGTGGACTTGGATGTGTGCTTCGGATCATTGTCCTGTTGGAAGGTCCAACGTCTCCCAAGCCGCAGGTTTGTGACTGACTCCATCACATTTTCCTCCAAGATCTCCTGGTACTGAAGGGAATTCATGGTACCCTGCACACGTTGAAGCTTTCCTGTACCATTAGAAGCAAAACAGCCCCAAAGCATAATTGACCCCCCGCCATGCTTCACAGTAGGCAAGGTGTTCTTTTGTTCATAAGCCTGGTTCTTCCTTCTCCAAACATAGCGCTGGTCCATTGTCCCAAACAGTTCTAATTTAGTTTCATCTGACCACAGTACACTGTTCCAAAACCTTTGTGGCTTGTCCACATGACTTTTGGCATACTGCAGTCGACTTTTCTTGTTCTTTGGAGTCAGCAAGGGGGTGCGTCTGGGCGTTCTGGCATGGAGGTCTTCGTTATGCAGTGCGCGCCTTATTGTCTGAGCTGAAACTTCAGTGCCCACATCTGACAGGTCTTTTTTCAGTTCCTTAGCAGTCACGCGGGGATTTTTCTCCACATTACGCTTCAGGTAGCGCACAGCAGTCGCGGTCAGGATCTTCTTTCTGCCACGACCAGGTAACGTTTCCACTGTGCCCTTTAACTTGAACTTGCGAATGATACTTCCGATAGTGTCTCTTGGAATATTTAACAACTTTGCAATCTTTTTATATCCATTGCCATTCTTGTGAAGAGCAATAACCTCTTCTCTTGTCTTCTGGGACCATTCTCTTGCCTTCACCATGCTTGGAAACACACCAGTAGATGTCTAGAAGGAGCTGAGTATCACAGTCCTTTTAAATCTGCCTAATTGTTGCTTATCATGCTTGATTGCTGCTCGTTGACATCCACAGATGTTTTCAATACCTGATGGAAAACACTGGAATGAACCTCTGTTCTTAGGAGTGGTAGTCGTAAAGGGGTTGAATAATTGTGTCAATGAAGAAATCACAAAAAGGCCATTTAATACTTTATGACAAAAAAAATTGATGCTATCTTAGTTGCATTTAGTTCTTTAACAAGTCCTTGTAAGATTTCATTATGAACACAATTACAAATGTGCACTGAATTCCATAAAACCCTTCGCAGCATTGGGGGTTGAATAAATTTGATCACAACTGTATATACAGTCATGGCCTAAAGTGTTGGCACCCCTGATTTTTTTCCAGAAAATGAAGTATATCTCTCAGAAAATTATTGCAATTACGCATGTTTTTTTTTTTACACATGTTAATTTCCTTTGTGTGTATTGGAACAACACAAAAAACAGGAAAAAAGGCAAATTTGACATAATTTCACACAAAGCTCCAAAAATGGGTCGGACAAAATTATTGGCACCTTTTCAAAATTGAAAAAATGAATAACTTTGTTTGAAGCATGTGACGCTCATTCAAACTCACCTGTGATAAATAACAGGTGTGGGCAATTTAAAAATCACACCTGAAACCAGATAAAAAGGAGAGAAGTTGACTCAATCTTTGCATTGTGTGTGTCTGTGTGTGCCACACTAAGCATGGAGAACAGAAAGAGGAGATGAGAACTGTCTGAGGACTTGAAAACCAAAATTGTGGGAAAATATCAACAATCTCAGGGTTACAAGTCCATCTCCAGAGATCTTTATGTTCCTTTGTCCACGGTGTGCAACATAATCAAGAAGTTTACAACCCATGGCACTAGCTAATCTCCCTGGATGTGGACAGAGGAGAAAAATTGATAAAAGGTTGCAACACAGGATAGTGCCGATGGTGAATAAGCAGCCCCAATCAAGTTCCAAAGAAATTCAAGCTGTCCTGCAGGCGCAGGGTGCATCAGTGTCAGCTCGAACTATCCGTCGACATTTGAATGGAATGAAACGCTATGACAGGAGACCCAGGAGGACCCCACTGCTGAGACAGAGGCATAAAAAATCTAAACTGCAATTTGCCAAAGTGTATGCAAGTAAGCCAAAATCCTTCTGGGAAAACATCTTGTGGACAGATGAGACCAAGATAGAGCGTTTTGGTAAAGTACATCATTCTACTGTTTACCTAAAATTGAATGAGGCCTACAAAGAAAAGAACACAGTACCTACAGTCAAATATGGTGGAGGTTCAAATATGTTTTGGGGTTATTTTGTTGCCTCTGGAACTAGGTGCCTTGACTGTGTGCAAGGCATCATGAAATCTGAAGATTACCAAAGGATTTTGGGTCACAACATAGGGCCCAGTGTCAGAAAGCTGGGTTTGCATCCTAGGTCATGGGTCTTCCAGCAGGACAATGACTCCAAACATACTTCAAAAGCACCCAGAAATGGATGGAAACAAAGCGCTGGAGAGTTTCAAAGTGCCCAGCAATGAGTCCGGCTCTAAATCCCATTGAACACCTGTGGAGAGATCTTAAAACTGCTGTTGGGAGAAGACACCCTTCAAATATGAGAGACTTGGAGCAGTTTGCAAAAGAAGAGTGGTCCAAAATTCCAGTTGAGAGGTGTAAGAAGCTTGTTGATTGTTATAGGAAGTGATTGATTTCAGTTATTTTTTCCAAAGGGTGTGTAACCAAATATTAAGTTGAGGGTGCCAATAATTTTGTCCAGCCCATTTTTGGAGTTTTGTGTGAAATTATGTCAATTTGCCTTTTTTTCGTCTGTTTTTTGTGTTCTTCCAATACACACAAACAAAATAAACATTTATAACATAACGTGCGTAATGTGACGGGCAGGGGTGAGCAACTAAAAGGAAGCGATCACGCCAAGTCTCAGGGAAAAAGGATGGTTTAATAGAAAGTGTGCAAACCTAAAACCCGTGCAATATCTCCAAATTAAGGATATAATGACCAGCGGTCAACTGGTACAAAGACAAGACATATATAGGCAAACAACCGACCCTCAGGTGAGACGGATCAGGGGCTCCGCCCACCTGAGGGACGCACATGACGTCACCAAACAACAACAACAACAGCCGCTGTGGACGGAGGCGGCCGGTAGGGGGCCGCCTCACCGTGACAGACCCCCCCACCAAGCCGCACTCCCCTCCACTGGGTTTGTGGCACACAGCGGCTGCACACAAAACATGAAGGGGCTGGAAGGCAGAGACAGGCAGGAACACACCTCCTGCCGTCCAGGAGCTGGAACATAAAACACAAAAGCAGCTCACCTCCCCGGGCGGGACCCTGGACCGACCGGGCCGTTAACAACACAAAACCACGCCCCGGTCGGTCACAGGGCCCTCACGCCCTAACTGCCGTTTAGCCAGAGAGCCCCAAGGGTGTGCGGATGAGGAGCTACGACTCCTTTGTCGTCCTTAGTGTGTGTGTGGGTGCAGGTTACCTCCCCGAGGCGTGGCTACTTCTCCTCCTGGACCTACCTCCTCCCAGAGCTGACCCCGGCCCTTGGCTAGGGGTCACCCCAGCCTCCTGGGGAGCCAACCCCTCCCGGGGCCCCTCATCGCACGGTGGACTCCTCCACCCAACCCAGGAGCGCCAGAGACCGAGGCCCAGAGCACCCCCGACGCGGGCTAGGGAGCAGCCCCAAGGGCCTCCTGGTCACCCCGGGCAGGAGGGAGGATCTCCATCCCCAGCAGGAGCTTCTCAGACCGGAGCCCCATGGTCCCCAAACATCCGGGGGCCCCATCCCTCTAGGGAGGGGCTCTTCCTGACCAGGCTCCGGTCACCCCACAACACAAGGGGGCTCCTGCCAGGTGGAGACCCCCACAAGGTCCAGGAACACCACAACACCGCCAAGGGGAAGCACCTGCACAGAAACACATATACACACACACACACCCAAACACACACCAACATAACACACAAACGCGCCTCAGACGCCCTCCGTGCCATACCCAGTGGCACGGGACCACAGCCGGTCCCCCCCCCAAACACACATTTAAGGGGAGGAGCATGCGTGGAATTACATGTAACAGTTGACAACACGCTAGGACACACGCAAATACTAGACAAACAAAAAACGGTGTACAAACAGACAGACGGAACCCATCACATGCGCACTCTGCTTACACAAACACACAGTGACGCGCGCCGCTCAGAGCCGCAGTCGCTCCCCACATTAAACACACGACACACGGGGAGCGAGGCGACAGTGACGAGCGGCAACCGCGTCACACATAAAACGTTCAACATAGAACATAACGAGCACGCACACTGGTCCACACGTCCGTCGACATGTACACACATTCATAACACACACGAGAGTCTACCCAGGCAGACACCCTGGTCCTCGCCGTGCCACGCACACACAAGCGCACGGCGGAACTCTCGCAACATACAACGGACACGAAGAGCTGTCTCAGGGCAGACTGCCCTGGTACTCGCCGTGCTACACACACACACACACACGAAACACAAAAGCACGGCGGAGCTCTTCAAACAAAACACCACGCAGACAAACACTTACCACGAGACATGACCACGAACGAAGGAGAAAGAAAAAGAGACTCGGCGGCTTCCGAAGGGTGGCTGGTCATTCTGTGACGGGCAGGGGTGAGCAACTAAAAGGAAGCGATCATGCCAAGTCTCAGGGAAAAAGCATGGTTTAATAGAAAGTGCGCAAACCTAAAACCTAAAAAATCTCCAAATTAAGGATATAATGACCAGCGGTCAACTGGTACAAAGACAAGACATATATAGGCAAACAAACGACCCTCAGGTGAGACGGATCACGGGACGTCACCAAACAACAACAACAGCCGCTGTGGACGGAGGCGGCCGGTAGGGGGCCGCCTCACCGTGACACGTAATTGCAATAATTTTCTGGGAGAAATGCTTAATTTTCTGGAAATAATTCAGGGGTGCCAACATTTTGGCCATAACTGTATATTCTATATTTCCTGTAAAGAGAGGTATGCATGTATTCAGCATTTAACGCTTTGTGGAGACCAAATGCCCTTATTATGACAGGAAAACTGTGTAGTGGAGACCCTTGACTGGTTATCAATAGATGATTATTGTTATTATTATTAATTAGTCACTTGAATATATATAAATGTTACTTTTTATTTGTTTTATTTCAATTTTTGGCCATCTATTTGCCTTTTTCCCTTTCTCACTGTTAGAAGTACTGATACAAAACACCGTGTGTGGTGTGTGTGTGTGTGTGTGTGTGTGGGCAAGGTGGGTAGTCCTTAAAGGGCTGTTTGCTGTAATCAAACAGAATCCAAGGTATGATTTACTACAGATTTACTGTTGATGTTGCAGTTGATTTAATTATCAAAATAAAACTGTTGATCAGTTTGGCAGGTAATTGGACTCAAACAGACTCTCACTTGGGATACAGTGTGTTCTGACCACTCAAGTAGTCGAGGATGCATCCAAACAGAAGACCAACAATTATGCAGGAAACGTAACAGCAGTAGCAGTGGATTTCTGAAAAAGCACATTATAAAGTTCAAGCACGTTTACAACAGATAAACCTCTCCATAAGTGGAAGAGAAGCACTTGGCAGTCTAATAAATTGCATGCATCAGATAAAAGAAATAATTATTTTATCAATACTGAAATAAACATAGGCTATAAATTAGAATAAAAGTTTGGATGGATACAAGTATAAATCTATTTATTCATGTCTTACTGACAGAGTCAGTCTTATTGTAAACAACCACATATAAACTTTTGCCAGATAGAAAATTGTAGCAAGTACTATACTAATATGAATGTTCTATGATTAGGCAATTTATATAATGTAAATACATTACAATGACCTGTTACTTTACCTTACTGTTATTTTTGTTGCACCTCTGAGATTTTAGTTATAATTTATTGCAGATTATATATACCTGGAGAAAGTATATACATCAAATCACCCAATCAGAAAATGAGTGTAGTCTTAGTAGTTTCCTGCAGCTGTCTGGCCCCCCTCCCCCCAAAAAATAAATATTATAGATATGTTAACATAATTAAATTAAATTTATAATTACATTTCTATTTAGAATATATTGGCAGCACACATCCTTACACACCTGCTTTTTTTGCTATGGGCTTGTCTAATCCTGTATGTCCTGAATTACTTTGCCTCGCAATAAAATTGTAAACAGGCTAATAAAAAAAAAGATAATAAATAAAATCAAAACTTAGACTCAGGGTGCACGTTGTGGATCAAGTATCTTTAGACTAATTAGCTGAAGAGGCAAACTTCTCAAATCATTGACTTGCCAAAGTCAGAAGGAGAGAAGTTATGGACTGAACTCCAACTTCACTTTGGTTTATGACCAAAAGCCTCTACTTCTGGCCAACCTGTTCTGCCAAGGCCATGTGATGGGAATGTGCTCTAAAATGCTAAAGTTTCAGCTTCTAATGGTTAAAAAAGCAATGTGGGCAGAGATGCTGTTTTCAGTTCCACCAGACTGCGACTGAAGTGACGCATGACATGCCATCTGGACCGCTGTATCGGCTCAGCACCTTTCAGATTCTGCTGGACGTTTGCCTCATGACACTGACTTGGGTGCCACTGGAAATCTGTTTGTAAATTGTTATGGAACTGGCTGTGGAAAGGAGAGGACACGGTGATGAGAACTGTAGCCTCATCGGGTTTTGACGACATCGAGGGCTACAAATATGACTGACCAGGTGTGCACGAAACACGCCTGGCAAAATAACATAGATGAGACATGAACTGAGGACACTGCGTACTACAATAAGCCCATACAGACCCTGCACCACAATGCACCGAGTTTAAGAAGTCAACAAATACAGATTCTCAGTAACATCTTTAAATCAGTGGCAATAACTATCAGCATTAGAGGAAACAGGACACCAAGAACCTTCTTGGTCTGCTGCACCTCTTGTGTCACCCAGTGCTGCTGTAGGAGTCTGTCTGTATATTGGGTCCCCTCTGCTCTCCTGTGGCTGAGCAGGTGGTGACTGCCGGAGCCTGGCAGGCAGCTCCGGTTCCCCACGGCTCTGTCCCAGCAGGTGGGCTGGTGGCAGACGGGGTAACTCCTGCGTCAGCAGGTAAGACGAAGGGTGAAAACTTCACCTCCTTCTGTCTCTGCAAACAGGAGGCTCCCATGATCCTGGAAGATTGAGTCCACTCTTCCCTCATCACCGATTCTGCTCTTTCTTTTTTAATTATGTAAAGCTGTGTCTGTTCTGTATGTACAGCTGTCTTGGGGGAAGAGATGTGGTTAGTAACCCAAGGCAGCAAAAGGCAGGGCCTTTCAGGGATCTCCATTTAACTTCCCACCTGCCCAAGGCTCCAGAAATTCCAAAGAAGGCCTTGACCAAGACTTCAACCATTTCAGGTCATATCTTTAGAGACCTTTAATTCACTGTACAGAAATATACACACAATCACATAAACTTTTCTACAGGTTAAAAGGATTGCCAGAAATGTGACAAACAAAGTCATGAAGCACGTTGAGCTTCTCTGTTGTGCAAAGCTATGCAAGGAAAATCAGCAGGAATTTGGCACCTAATCAAACACGTCTTGTTCTTTACGTAACACCCACTTGAGCAGGGCACAGTGACTAGGGCCATGCTCCCTGCCACAGGAAATGCTGCTCAATATTACATAATCCTGCCACTTCCAGGTACAAGCAGTTATATTTATATGTATTGTGCTGAGGCACCAGGGAATCCCTATTTTTCCAGGAGAGCTTATGTCTGCTGCTCTTTTCTGTATATAATAAATCATTTCTGCTCCTTCCCATGTTGCGCTGCCTTCTCTTTCATCATGCCGTCTGGGTTCTATCCCAGGTTCAGACATTCAGATAGGCCTGGCAGCACTGTGGATTCACGCACCGCCTCCTCCGATGCCCAGGGTCCAGATAGACGTCTGGAGCTCTGTCTGCAAGCTCATGAAGATTGAGGTCGTATCCCAGAGGAAAGCCCTGTCCATTCCAGAGCCAATAGCCCAGCTCCATTCACACACACACACACACACACACACACACACACACACACACACACACACACACACACACACACACAGTGAGGCAGTACATCAGCAGTTGGGGTGAATAGAAAAGGTGTTGACTTTCAGTTGGTCCCAAGGTCAGGGGAATTGGCGTGCTACTACGCCCAGCTGCGCGGGTTCCCTGCAACACATCATGTGTGATCAGCTACGCCCCTGCAGCACTGGACCAATGCTAGAGCACAGTCATGGCAGGTTTTGTTTTGATTTGAAACAGACTTACTAATTGTGAATTTGAAGGCTTTAGCCAACAGGCTAATCATTATCAAGGAGAGTCAATCTCAACTGATTGTGAGAAATAATAACTATGGGTATGGGTCATTTGAGGTGTTGCACTTCATTGCATATTTCCAAGAAAATGCAAAAACTTCAAGCAGTTATATATCACCTTCTAGTCAAAGAAATAATTAAGACTGTACTAAATTGAGCTCTTGAGCACACAAGATTGTACATTTACAACACAATCACTGAATTGTTTCATAAGCCTTCACAAGCCTTATATACTCAGATCAAGTAAATGCTATCACAGGTTTAAGGCTAAATGACAGAAGGTAGCATTTATAGACTTACACTTTTTATTAAGGAGGGGGAAATGCCAAAACCAAAAAGCACATTTTTTCTGTAGAAATTTTATGTTTTGTAGCTCTCAGATTCTCCTTGATAGATTTACTTGGCTTGTTAAGGTTTTAGCTATTTTTGTGCAAAATACATCTGGCATTTCCCACGAGGTTATTTTCCGTGCTTGGCGGTTTTCCTGTGGCTGTCCTGAGTCAATACTCCGAGAACGCCTTCATCTGCAGCCTCTTCGTTAAAGAATATTGCACCAGCCAATGAGGAGAAATCGCACTTTTACTGGCATGGCTATATCCGGCTAATAAGCGGATTTAATAACAGAGAACAGGATCACGACGCTCGTGAAGGTTTTAAATAAACAAGATTGTGCTCGAGACATGTAGCCCTGTTGCAGCAGCTGCTCTGTGACTTTCTCTGAACTCCCGCAGGCCTACTCAGCTAAACAAAACACATTGGGAAAGGCACCACGACTGTCGAGCCACCGAAGTCGCCCGATTTCCTTCATGACTGGAGAAAATAGCACCGAATAAAGACAATTGGGGACGGAAAACCTGTAGTGGGCATCGCTGATGAATAGCTGGTGCAGTATTGCACAAGCCAGCAGATTACTGGAGCACAGCTGCTGAGTGTAGTAGGACTAACGCGAGCAGCTGTGCCGGTCAGGCATGTTACAGTATTGCACTGGATCGGCGCGAGTGCATTGTGCATCTCGAACATGTCAGACAAATAGTTAACTAGCGAGACAAATTCCACCTGGGTTTTCAGGAATTTCCCCAACAACGAAATGTGCACACTTCTTTATAATTGATGGGGGAAATAGCGTTTTCAGGAACAGCATGCTCTGTCATTTCTATGGGTTTAAACAATTACATTGTGATTTATATTGGATATATAATATCAGAATGAATATCTGTTTTTAACAAACCGGCTGTGGTTGTTTTTATGTTTCATTCAACTGTTTCTCACACCCTCCAGAAACATGCTGATAGTTAATAAATGACTTCACTGCCTAAAAATATGCAGCTTTTGGACGCCTTCCTACGCCCCCCCCCCCCCCCCCCCCAGCGTGTAATAAGATACTTGCAGGCTTGTGTCTCTGCTTGTAGTGTCTTCTCTTTTCCACTAGGTATCGCTGCACTCAAGCTCTGTAATATTTTCTTGTTCTGGATTGTTGTAAACGGATATGTTGCTTTCTGGTTCAACATTCCAATATAAAGTTGTTGTCATTGTTGTTATTTTCCTTTTGAAAATCATATTCCATAATATTACATAAAATGTTTGAAATAATGTTGTTAAAGAAGTTATCATGGTATCAGTATCATTTCGAGAGGCAACGCACCAGTTCCTTCATTCCTTTCTGTTTAGTGACTCGGCAAAGATAACACCGGCAAAGCAGAACCGCCTTGTGTCTACCAGAGGAATGTCTGCTCAAGGTTGTTTTACTCACATCCCCGCTAGATTTAACGAATCATTCCAAATTGATTTTCAGGTCAATAAATTTTTACAGTTTGCACAGGTCTTCAAATAAGGTGTAAGCAAGACGAGACAAAGCGACATTATAAAGTACGATTCCAGCATTATTGAACAGACAGGATCTCGTTTCGCATGGTGTTCTTCAAAAATGCACACGGAAATCTACAATGCGATCCTATGAGAACGGGAGGGAAGAGGGCAGATGTCAATAGAATATTCACGAGTAATCGACACGAATAAAGCTATTCACAGGTCAACAGGAGAAGTGCTGGACAAATATGAACTCTGTGTTCCTGTCCGGAAAATCTGTCACGCAGACCGGGAAAGAGTTATTTCCACCCATTGCAGCAAATGTATATTTTAATCACGAAAACATTCAAAGGCAGGAAACAGCTATGGCGTCCAGTGCCCTTCTTAGTCACGTTGTGTGCAACTGAGAAACCGCTAGGCAGAACTATTTGCATCACGGTGGCTGGAGACGATTTAAAAACACTACTGTGTACTCGCATGAATATACTGACTTCGCTACTAAATAACCTCAGAGGTAGGCTAAACGGTTTGTAGTGCCATCTGATTTAACACGTTACATATATATTTTACTGGCGTTCTACTTAGTTAAAAAAAACATTTTCTGGGCCTCTTAAATCCAAACTCGCATAGCAAGCAGCCTGTAATTAAGTTGTTGATCCTTTGACTAAATTTGATTCAACCACTAGAGGGCGCATCAAAAGCATGGAAAACATTCGTGGGATATTTTACATTTTAATGAAGTGCAGTTTTCAAGGTTGACATGTTGTTCTCAAAATATTGAATGTATTATTAAAAATACTTTAAGTGGTAGGCTACGCTGTAATCGGACATGTTTGCTGCGGCCTAGCCACATATGTTCAAATACGCTGCTCCTGACATTCAAAACCAAACCAAAGTAGTCTGCTATTTTACCATTAATTACAGCACATACGTAGTACATTATTTAATTAAATACTGAGTGGAGCCGAAATAATAGCTGTGTTTTTGAAAGGATAACAAATGGATGACAATGAAAGTACAATCTGAAGAACTTTTAATGCATCAGGAGCTTGCCCAGTGCTTCTTTAAATGTATTTTCAAGGATCGTCTCATTTATAGTTAGTAATAAGCCCATTAAATATTACCGTATGGTCAGCCGTTTGACGTTAGTCATTGTACTTTTTTGTAAGAAAAGAAAGAAAGAAAGAAAAAACCTAGAACAGCCAAACTCTGAACTCTAACCTCTTAAGCGCAGCTGGCTGTGACAATCTAACACTGAAAGAGGTACTTAAAGTGCTCCTGACAAACATTCTAATTATGGGGGCCTCGAAATTCCCAGCGCTCATTACAATTATAATGAACATGGTAAACTAGAGCAGATGTGCTCTAGTACAGGGCCTTTTCTGTGTGTGGGTGTGTACAGTATCAAGCCAGGGGTGACTTTCCCCTCCTGTAGCCGCTTTAGAAAAATAACAACCTTAAATAGGCCTCCCTCACTCTTCTGTGAAGCCTATTTTATGCTAATCAACATCCACATGCAGCATGTGTTTTTTTCTTTCAATTAAAAAGAGAAAGTTGAGAATGTCATGGGCTGAACATGACATTGTTCTGTATTATTTCTATGGATGTTTGGTTGTGTTTGTGTTTCAAAATAGGTTCATTTGACTATAGACAGCTAATGTTGGGTGGTTCACCGGTATTAAAGTGAATACTGGTAAAACACAGTTCCATGATATGGATTTTGCCATACCACGGATACCACGAAACGCTCAAAAATAGCAACTCAGAAACAGTCTTGGACCTGAAACATGGACCGGAGTATCTGCTACTGGTTGAGGTGACAGATACCATCACCCCCTGGAGGAGAGAGGGTGATGCGACAGAGATCGTCATCTCAGGCAGGTGAAACGGTTGCTCTGGCCGTAGAGCCGACTCTTGGGTCTGGTGGTCAGGTAACGTGATTATCACCTGTGGTACTTGGTTTGAGTCCTGGTGAAGTTGCTGCCCTCTGCCTTGGTTACACTGCCAAGCGCACAGAAATGCCACTTCCTGTTTTTAAAAACAAGTTTTACATTTTGCTATTTGCAATAATGGGGTAGGCAGAAAGTTCATTGATTCCATTTAACTCCTCTGCTGGACAAAATGCATGTTATAATACCCACATTTGGAATTTAGCCTCCTTTGCTAAGTCAATTGGTAAACGATGTTTTGAAGACATGCGGAACCAAGCGGAGGGAGGAGGGAGATGGTGGCCTAACCACAGATGAAACAGACCCCAACAACGAATGACCTGCAAAAAGGGAAAGTGGTTAGATGTTTGGAATCGGTTTGGACTCAAATATTCCAACCATAGCCGGCAAACTATACTGTGCAAGCTTGTGTTATTTGTATTAGCTAAAGGTGGAAACACCAGCAGTCTATTTCACCACTTGAAAACCACATGTCTGCAAGCATGAGGTAAAAGGGCACATGAAACAGTCAGATCCAGTAGCAGTTATGCACAACCCAAAACATTTAAAATGCTGCTTAAATAATCACTGCTGTCAGCCCTATTCGGACGGGATTCATTTTACATGGAGAGGTGGGGTTGTGTAATTATTAACTGCGTTCTTCAGTGATTTCAGTTGCGTCTGAATTCACCATGTCAGTCATCTTTATGGACGGTGCTCTCCTGCATCAATAAAGATTCTGGTGCCTTTTACCTACTATAAAATGACAGGAAAATAACCCCAGGCGATTTGAATCCACAGCGAATTGCTATGCGAGTAAATATTCCTCATATCATGAGGAAAATTAGTTTTCTCACTTTACTTGTGTTATACACTTGCCAAAGGCCTATCTGGGGAGCGACACTTCAGTTAGCTTTAGGTGAATTCTGTTACATAAATGTAGCCTGCTAATGTTCAAAATAGCACCATTTTGCATTGAAGATGCTGCTGGTTCATAATAACTCTAGATAGATAATGTTTCATTAATATTTCATGCAAAAATATTGTCTTGGCCAGCTGTGACCAGTAAAAGGTACCTATTACACATGGACTTGTTTTTGTGTTGGCAATGCATATATCGTGTAGCCACCATTTGATCTGAAAATAAAGAAGTGGTAGCCACTCTCATCTCTGTAATTTGTGCTGAGATTTCCTTCTGCCATATGTCATAAACATTACAGAAGTCTTGTGGTAAAATTACTTTACAGATACATGTCTGGAAAACTAATCCTGTCCAAGTAATACTTTATTCTGATGGAAAAACACACTTTTTGAATTCAGGGAAACATGTTTCATTACAGTAATTAAAACATTAAAACATAACAGTAATTATTTTAATTTCCCCAAGTACTTGAGTTTATTTGATTAAATACCTCTGTTTATGTTTCATGCTTGCACAGTGCTACCTCAAGTGTAAACATCCATTTGCACAAGAAAATGCAAAAAAGCAAGAGGTCTACTGCAGTTTACTCACTTTCATGTTTTAGCCTTGTAAGTTAAGATGTATTATGAGTTATTAGTTTTGAAGGGCATATAAAATATAATAATTTGTAGTATATGTTGATACCATATTGTTATCATCTTGAAAAATACAGTGATATAAATTTTTATTCATAATCCACCCCTATAGCCAACACACAGCAGGTCTGGATAAAGTATAGACTTTAAGTTATAAAACTGTTTATTTCTTATTAAAAATGTTACATAGCAACCTTGAGTGCTACTCCAAACGGTGTTGGAGCAAATACATTTCTTGAACTTTTAAGTTTAATTTCTCCTACTAATACATATAAAAAATTGATTACCCCTAGGAAGATTGTGTCACTTTCAAATTATGTTGGTACTTTTCCAAAATCCTTTGTGCAAAAAAATTATAATTTGTTTTCTACTGTCAACCTTTTTCTTGTGTTACAGGTCATTTAACACACAATTGTTATGAACTGACCACTGCCAATACAGTTTTCCCCCCAAACATACTTTATGCAACTTTGAACAACCACTGCTATACATCTTTCAGCAGAAACAGTCAGCAAGGGTCTTATGTGTGTGCTTCACTAAGTGCTCCTAAATCTCCCCCCTCACCATCCCTGCATCCCTGGTCTCAAACTCGGGCAAATTTCCTGAAAGGAATTTCTCTGAGTAAACTGTGATCACAAGTGTGTGGCTGTAAAGACAAAAGCCATTTTCTGACACGAGAAAGTAGTTCTGGACATGGAAATTCATCCTGTCACAAGCGAAGTCATCCAATCCCATTTTGGAACTCGCGGTTCAGCGCAGTCAGAAATTACAGTAGCCAGTGAATATGATACAAAGTGTTTTCAGTTCGCTAAGGTTATGTACAAGCACCTCGGCCCTACATTTGACAAACACATTCCACATTGCCCTGGTAAATGGGAGGGAGCGTCACTGTGTGTGAGGAACTGAAGGGATGCCAGTGGATGGTGGTCAGAAAAGCGTGTGAAACCTAACTCACATTTTATCGTCAAAGTTTAAGATTCTTTCAAGGAAAGCTTAGTTAGTTTTATTTACATGTAACTGTGTAACACACCAAACTGCAATGTTCTGATCTCTTGTGATTCTTGTGGATTAAACAAGTTTCAGATGTTACTAGTTTAACCCTTGCAGGCTTGAAATATGAACACACTAAACTACCACACTGATACATAAAAAAGATGCACAGTAAGGATTAATACGTAAAAAGTACAACAGTTCACCAAGCAGCACTCCTGCATTATGTTACGATAGTGTTTCAAACCGGAGTTCTGCAGATTGATTGAAATAGCATTGCTACGATTGCATTGATTTGATTTGTCACTCGCCTTGTTTGTATCCTTTTAGTGCCCTGGAAGTTCAGTGAGAGTTACTGCTCCTCCATCGGGACATAATACCCTTCACCAACTCCAGCATCCGTGCCAAGGCAACACTTAATGAAACCAGACAACTGACAACTGCAAACAGTGTGGCGAGAACAAGACACAATCAACCTAGCTGGACCGTGTTCAAAGAAATGTGCAAATCATAAAATTAAGTGGCAAAAGAAGGGACAAATAACAGAAACGGACTTCTTTTTAAAGCATTGACAGAACAATGCTAGCCGTGTGGTAGACAGCAAGGCCATGCTTCCTGGGAAGAGAGACCATTTGGGTGTGAGTCTGGAGTGTCTGCTAGGCCTCTCCAGCTGGAGGCATGTCTGGTCACTCTATCTAGGAAAGTTTGGTGCTGGGATGAACCGAGGAGAGCTGAGGGGGGCTGAAAGCCGCCTGGGGGTTGAGGGCTGACATGGGGTAGAGGCCATGGTGGAGAATGTCCCCATACGAAGTCCCCATTGGGTGTCTGTACAAGTGGGCTGGGTTGGCCGCCTGGGCCAGGAACTGTCTCTGCATCATTATGGAATGGATGGCGAAGGGGGGCATGAGTGGAGAAAGGACAGCCTGGTTCTTCAAGTACTGCAGTGGATGAGAGTATCCAGGGGGGACGTGGGGGCCCAGGCTGTCACACATGTCCTGTACCTGAGATACAAAAGCCCCAGGATACAGCCCTGGGAAGATGGGCGAGGGCAGTGGGAACTTGTGTCCCTCAGCCACGTAGCTGTTCATGTGCACCGGGTGGGCCGGCTCTGCCGGCTTCATCGACTCACTGTCGGGCTCTGGGGTCCGGACCTTCACCACGATGTCTCTCGGTGTGGAGCAGTGCATGGGCGTCACGGCCCGGATCTTCTTCTCCGTGGGTCCGTTCTCTAGTTCCTCCAGGCTCCTCTTCAGTGGCCGTGCAGCGCCGACGTTCTGTGGGCTGCTTTTGGTGCTCAGGATAGGCCGAGCCATCTCCTCAATTTTGAAACTCATCGTCTCTTCTCCTCGGATGTTGTGTGCTTTGGATTGGGGTTCAACCACCTTTTTGGGAGTGGACACAGTCATTGGAGGGACACGGCAGGCTCTGGGGTGGTAGTCTAGGCTCGAGTTCTGATTGTTGCCAGCCTGGAAGAGAGGAGTGCTTTTAACATCCTGTTGCATCATGGAATGTGGGAGGCCGCAGAGAGATGAAGTGGAGTGGGGCAGTTTGTGTGGAGTGGGCTTTGGGAGGCTCAGGTCTGTCGGTTGCTCCTCTGTCACCCTTTCAATGGGAAGGCCCTTTTCTTTATGATTCAATCGAGCACAGTAAGTCAGGCCTCCACTGTCAGGGTGCTGGTTTTGGGAGAAACCATGTGTGGCTTCACAGTCCCGTGGGTAAGTATCTCTGTTCAGGTACTTGCTCAGCTGTTCCTTGCTCAGATGGTGCTCGGTTTGCCTGTAGAGGCTGTGCAGGTGTGGAGAGGAGTAGAAGTCACTGAGGAAGCTGGGTGCCTGCCCAGGACGAGGGATCTCTATAGACTTCTCCATGCTGGAGTGAGAGTTGGCCCTTGGCATGTAGGACTCTGCTGTAGGGCTCGGCTGGGGCTGGTGTAGTGGCTGGTGCTGGGGGTTTTCTGAAGGGTACGACTCCCCCTCTCCACACACTTCCCTCTGGGTGGGTTCCACAGAAGGCTTCTTGTCCTCGCTGCCTCGAGGCTTGAAGCTCTGAGCATGCTGGATGACAGATGGACGCTTGATCACCACACACTCGTTTGCAGCGGTAGGGACCTCTGGGCCCTGCTGCCCGGCAGCTGCTTCCTCTGTGCTTCTACTTGATGCCTTTTTGTTGACTAATGGAGGTGGAGGACCGAAGGGGAAACTATTAGCCCTGCTAGTGCCACTGACCTGGGACAGCATCTTCTTTTTGGCTAAGGGGGACATGATGCCAGGGTTGCCCCTAGGATAGAGTAGTGGGTGATAGCTGAAACTCTCCTCTTTGGTGGGGAGCTCAGCCCTTTCGGTTGGAATCTCTGGCACAGGGATGGGCTGTGGAGGTCTTTGCTTTAGAGTGGGTAGCACCATTCCCACATGGTTCTGGCTGTCTTTTGTCCCGGTCTGTTCAGCCTGGGTTTGTGGAGGAGCCTTGTGGTCTGCTGTCCCATGCTGCCATTGGTCCTGTGCGTGAGGCTGGGGGTGTGAGTGGTGTAGTGGCATCGAGGCAGCAGCTGGAAACACCTCAGAGTCCTCTGACTTGAGTGGTGTGCTGTCCTGTGGAAGTGATGCATGCTTGCTCTGATTGACTGGTTCATGTGGGCCACCATCCCAGGAAGTCTTCTGGAGTGCCGGTTTCTCCTCCTCCTCCTTGATGACCAGTGCCACATCGCCGTCATCCTCTGTGGCTGGACTCTTCACCTCGCCCTCCCTCTGTACAGGAAGCTGGGATCTCTGCATCGCTTGCTTTGCCAGAACTTCCTCCTGAGGTTGCTCCTTGTCCTCTACGTCCTCCACACCCTGGAGACACAGACACGCATGGAAACAAAAAGCTGTTTAATCACTGAGCTTTGTGCTGCAGTACTGCACAATCTAACCATACTGTACTCTTTATGCTAATTCATGCAGGTTCACCCTCAAGCTCTCGCAAAATATCTCTCAACAGAGGCCCTCCAGGAGGGATAAGCTCAGCACAATCTGCTCCCTTGTGGCCAACGCCAAGAACAAAACGTGAGCTCCATTTACAAACAGATGACATCTAAGCCCTCGATAGGTGCATACAAGTCGTGCGAATCCTTGCCGGCTGAAGGATGACCTGATTGTCGACTGCACCAGGAGCTAAGCTGAATATTTAACTGACACGACAATGCTAGCCTCTCAAGTGTATTCCTCTTTAGTTTAATGTGAAACAGTGAAGGAAAAAAAAAAGACACTCTCTATAAATGGGATCTAAGCGAGGTTGTATAAACGCTGCTGAACCACCTCCTCCATTTCACTAGTAAACAAACAAGCTCCAAAATCACAGAAACACTGTATAAGGAAGAAGACAACGAAGCGTATGCACAGAGCTGCTCAGAATGAGAGTGACAGCCGATGTGCAGACAGCCTAAAGCTCCCCACGCCACCATCCAGGTTGTGCGCGGTGGGCGAACGTCAAGACGCGGGTGGTGAGCGCGTTTGTGCTACAACACGAGCCACATGGCTCTGCTGCAGAAACAGGCCTGACTCCATCCGTTCATTACCGGCATCGGCGGGAAAAATGCGCAGATGTTTGACATGAGTTGGTGTCAAGAAAAGCTCTGCCTCGTCTTTTTTAACATGTTCCCCTACTCAACCCAGATAAATATGCGACCACTTGTGAATAATAGCCTGAGCGTGCATCACATTCCGCCAACAGCAGGTACCGCTTGTAGATGTGGAAAAGGAATGATACCCTTATCTGGTGTCCAATTTCACGCATACTTTTGCACAGTTCGTATGGCACTATATCTGGCAGGGTATATCTGGCAGTTGAATACACTCATACCTTTTTTGTAAGTCTTTTCTGCTGATGAAAAGTGTGAGTACACATTAGGCATTGTGAAGCTGATCACCCTTGACCTGCAGGATCACTGAGTCTCTGGCCCCAGGGGCTTTGCTCCGACATGCCCTTAATACAATGCCGAATGGGGGTCTTAGAGGGTGGTGAGTAACAGCCAAGATTACACAGTCGTAATGGGGTGTGACTGCCTGTTGGCCAGGCACGTATCACTCAATAGCCCTGATTGTCTTTGGTGCCTGAGGAAGGACTGAATTAACAGAGCTTACAATGCTCTGATTCTTACCAGAGCAGCATGCCTATATTTGTACATGTCCTGATTATATTCCACTTACATGAGATACATGAGACAAATCCCAGCATCTGCCTCTCAAAATTTCTCCTACATCTGAGATCTATAACTTTGGCTGAAATGTTGTGCCCCCCACCAAATACCCCCTCAATCCCAGGCTTTGCCTCAAATGGAGAATTCCTTTTTCGTATTCTCCCTCGTACAATGTACAATCAATTATCTGGAGAGGGCTTTCAAATTACAGAACATACCAGACAGATGAGCTAGGCATGCCACTGGAAAAGCAGTCAGCCCCTACAACAGTCCTCTTTGTTTCTACCCCACAGCCGATCACTCATTTCATGCGCAGCAGAAGTGAATGCGCTGCACAGCGCCTCTGAAACGTGTCGAAATCTGACACTTCAAGAGAAAAATTCAAGCGCTCCTTTCATCTTCTCTGTAATCATTTGGTTATTCATGTGAAAATAATAACTCAATTTTCATTCCCCTCGCAGAGTCACGGCTCGCAAGCCCTTTTATTTCATGTTTTTGCTTAACTGGAAAGACATTTGCAAATCACCATGGATTTATTGGCTTTTTCAGGGATAAAAATAAGCCCGCGGTTTATACAAGAGCTAAAATATGGAATCTGTTCATTTGGCATAGAATGGCTGATCAGATGTGATAGCAGGCATTTCCACCGCAGCACTCTCCTCAGAGCTGCTACGAGCACAATAGGTCTTGTCAATAACAGTAACTTGGCCATGATCTTTTTTTTCACTTGATTTGTGAAGCAAAACTAGAAGGCTGAAAGTGTGAGAGAGAGAGAGAGAGAGAGAGAAAGAGAGAGTGAGAGAGAGATTGAGCACCCACTGTTCTCCGGTCCAGAGGTTCACAGGGAGAGTATAACAGAATCAGGCAAAGCGTAAAAATTCGCCTGGAGTCAGTGAGGCAGGGAAATACTGTTTGATTTACCACGCTGTGGCACAGCGGTCAGAGCCTACGATTCAGCTCAAATAATTATGTTAAAACCAGCTGCTCCTGACAGCACTATTCTTACAGGCATTTGACGGCTTATTTGTTAAAGAGACAAAAGGCGGTCAGCCTGAAGTGGCCTGTCATACCCCCCACCCTTTGCATGTTTTGAAAAAGAAAGAGTTGCTTTGCAGCATCTTGGGGTTCAGTGCGTGACTGGGGGGGACTGACCGGCTCGGGGACTTTGGCCGAGGCATCCTTTTCATTCCGTCCCTTCGAATTTTGGTCATCTTTGGGTCGCTTGGTGGCCGGGACCTTTGTCTTGGTTCCTCCCTCCTGGGAGCCGGCCTCTTGCTTTCGGGGTTTGATGGGGGGTAGTGGTTTGTCCTCCTCTCCTTTCGTGTATCTTTCATAGGGCAGAATTAGCCTAGGGAGAAGGGAAGGAAGACAGGTTTAGCACTCTGGCCCAGATACCACAGACTGACTCACTGACTGCCTTTGTGTTCTGCCTCGCTCTCTCACCACATTAAACAGCCCTGTCTTCATTCTCTGGAACAATGACGGATGAGGAGTTCCAAGAAAATGCATCTGCTTTCTCAATCAAAACATTTAGTATGCTGAGATCTCTATTTCCCCAGAGCTGTCCACTGATAACAGCTGCTATCAAAAGTAACATAGTTTGATATTTTCAGAATGATATTCTGTGCTGACATTGGAATCATCTGTCACACTTTCCAAGCAAGCAAATGAGCAAATATTTATTATTCTGTATTTGGTAATTTCTCTCATATTAGCATATTTCCATTTTACATCAAAAGTCACAGGATCTTTAAAAACTGAAGGTGAGACAGCACATAGAGAGTGTGCTGTGAGACACACATAGAGAGAGAATGCCAACTGATCACAGGGACCATGTATTCACTTAGTGAGTGGGGAGGGAGAACTCCGCCACTCTTCTCTCCTCCTGAACCTGAATACCTATACGATCAGAGAATCTGCCCAGAAGACCTAAACGCACACACACACACACACACACACAAATACCTCATCCTCAGTGAAGCATGTGGGACAAATGGGATATAATGCACTTGATCCTAATTAAAAGCATTCCGGTTCCTGGCAGCTGACGACATATGGATTCCATTCCATAGCGTTCTGTTTCTCCACACTCCTGACTCTTTAACCTGTACCTGCCTCTCCCAGCTGAAGTCAAGTGGACACAGGTACGATTACACGTGCAGCAGGACTTATTACTCTTTGTCTGTGCGTGAAGCGAGCGGACACAGACCCAGGCCGCCACTATCAGCCTCACTCTGTCTCCTGCTGATGGAGAAGCTTGATGGAGACTCTGGTAATTGGACGGGGTGATACACAGCGCTGTAATCTACCGCTCCCCCCGTGAGGCTTGAAGTTTTTATAATGTGCCTCGCCGTGATTAATGAGGCCGGCTGGGATCTGTCAGAGGCATGCGGAATTATAAATATCCACCTGGAAGACGGCAGCCATAATCAAAATACATTTTACATTTTGTGCGTTGTAATCTGGGTACAGCGAAGAGGAGCTGACAGAACTGGAGATGCGCTAAATATGACAGCCCGCTCTGTCTCAATTATTTAGATGCATTTGCTTTTCTTCTTTTCTTGCTTTCTCGCTCAAAACAGCAGGAATCTGCCTCGTCCTCCATGGACTCTCTCTCATTCCCTTTCTCTTCTTTTTTCCTCCTGTTTAATAAAATCTAAAAGGCATCTCCAAAGGAATTCATTTCCGCTATTTTGCTCGGCTGGGTGTTTACTCAACAGTGAGCCACCCAGGCCTCTCGGAGCAGGGACACACTGAGCATGCTCACACAGGGGTTGTGGAGTGGAGTGCAGGGGGTGGGGGGCTTTGCCGGCTGGGGTTTGGCAGCCGGCCAGCGGCGGAGCTAAGCAGGAGCCCAGAGGGAACATTCATCTTCAGATCCCATTACCAAAAGAGTTTAAACATGTTACAGCTGCTAAAACTGGAAAACGGCTCGCTCCACGCGGTCAAATCAAAATAGCGGGCAGCTGCCAAATACCTGATTCCCACTGTAATGTTTCAGTTCATGTTTATATAATAGAGGCATAATAATGCGCACAATGACTTATCTTGTTTGCAGCTAATCCTCTGAAATCTTCAATATACCCCCACCTCATTCCCCCCACCTCAGCCCCCAGGAGCCCTCTATAAGCTGTAAGCAGTCTTATGACTCCTCCTTTTAGTTTGTGTATAATTGCCAAAATTAGGCTGACACTGACCTCATTTTGCCTTGTTTTCCAGGGGATAATTGATATCAAATGTCACGACTTAATTTGTGTATTTATATGTGGGTACTTCATATGTTTGAGTGTTGAGATAAGAATAGAAATAGCCTCTGGTGAGAAGTTAGTGAATACATTCTGACAAAAGCAAAGCCATCACCCCCCCCACCATTTTCACCACATGTCCATGTATGGCTATGCCAAGTAACCGGTGCCTTCCTTTTTCACTTAACAGAAAATAAATAAGAGAGAAAATCTTTCTCTTCCAACTTAGAACCCAAAGAGGCAGAGGGAGAGGAGGAGGGGGAGCTTTTAAGAGGCTGAGAGGTTCTGCAGAACCTCAATTTTTGTATTTTTGTTGTTCTTACTGAGCTCAGCAGCTGGCAACTAGACAGCGGCATAGCAACAACATTCCATACAGCTGGTAAGTGGCATTACGCCAAGAACAGGAAATCTGCAATTAAATGTTCCTTTATGAGAACCAGGGCGAGGGAAAGGACAGGGGGTGTGGGGGGAGTAGAGGGGGAGAGAACAACTGATCTAAAAGAGAAAACATCATGAGAGAATTATTATTTTTTTTGGTGGTGGGGGGGGGGGGGGGGGGGGGGTGTCAATAGAAAGGGACTAGCCCAATGGGCTGGCCTTTGCAGCCACCCTGGTAAGATAAATAATAAATAACGAGTTTGTTGATTGTCAGGAACAGGCACGTCTCAGTCGCAAAGTGGGCCGCAGAAATCCATTTCACCAGGAAATGAACCAGAACTGCTGTGATGGTCCTAATGTGAACTCGCTCCAGAGACGCAAAAAAAAAAAAAAAAACCCCTTCAAGTGCCTGCGCAAAGTATTCCATTTACTGTACTCGGAAACTCGGAGCAACAGCAGTCCTCACCCCGCCCCACCCCCACCAGCTGTCGGCACACCATCTCCGGAGTGAATGATTACATCTCTGAGCATGAGTTTAACCTAACGGTGATAGCAGGGTCTGCCAGCAAACTTGGGGGGCAGGAGAGTAGGACAGCATGCTGAGTGAGTCTTTCGCATCAGCCGCCGCTTGTCAGTCCATTAGAGTTGGCCCGCACGGCTACCCCACAGGCGGTGGGACTCCTCCCGGCATCATGAGCTCCCTTGTGATTTCTTTTATTTTTTCTTGCCTGACCCCCCCCCCCCCCCCCCCCCCCCAACCACCACCACTACTACTCAAGAACTGGACTCTGTAATCGCACTCCCACACGGTGAAAAAACACCGAGAGTTGTCTTGGATGGGGCCACTGCATTCTCAGTAACAGGGGCCTTAAGATGCATGGCGGCAGAGTGCAGAAGGAGAAGTCTGAGCGTGGCCCGAGGAGCCGTCTGTAATCCCAGACCGTGCCGAGTTATTTTAAGTCCTTCTTTTCGGGCCGATCCGCCTGGCCGGGTTCAGCTTGGGGCTGGACAAACGCAGCATCGCCATCGGCGGCAGGACGTTACTGCTCACTCGGTGAAGCCTTCTCTTACTGGAAGCGGCTCTTCAAGCGTGAGCCTGCTGGCTAAGAGCATGCGCGCTTGTCTCCATGTTCCCAGAAGACCTCACTGCAAGAGGGCGAGGTCGCCACCTCTCTGGGCTTCTTGACATGCTCCAAAAGATGAAGGGCAGGAAGATGAAGGCTTCGGTGGAGGACTGAAGTGGGGAGGATATATATGCATCAAGTTGGTGCTCATCGAACAGGACCTTCGAAATGTCAACCCAAAGCCTAGAGGTCATAGGTCAATAATGACCATTGGCATCAACAAAGCAGTAGGCCTGCTTGTTTAACCTGATGGCACACAGACAATATCTCACCTGACAGTAATATTATCAATGTCTGAATTTATGAATCCAATTCTGTAATCAATGGGGTAATGTCATGATAACACATGCCAACGTCTCAAGGTTAGAGCGTATTTATCAGGTACCCAAACCACCTGGAAGAGTAAATAAATCAGCGTGACCAGACCATGCTTGGGGTAATGCTGCAAATTTGAATACATGTATGAATAGATCTTATTAGACAGACAAATCAGGCACATTTGCATATTTTAAAGCCAAATAAATATATTCATGGCCTTTGAATGATTAGTATGCCTACATGAATTTTTCTAAATTGAAATCATCCCGCAATGGGGTGACTCTTTTATGCATAACAGTTCTCCATCATTAATTCAAACGCGTAATTACTTTAGGAATCGTGGAGAGAATAAAGGCCTCTTCATAATGCTGACAGATAAGGGCATTGCAACAGAGATGGCATCCTGGTTGAAAAGCGTGTGTGTTTGCGTGTGGTTGTGGGTATGGGGTATGTGTGTTTGCGTGTGGTTGTGGGTATGGGGTATGTGTGTTTGCGTGTGGTTGTGGGTATGGGGTATGTGTTTGCGTGTGGTTGTGGGTATGGGGTATGTGTGTTTGCGTGTGGTTGTGGGTATGGTGTATGTGTGTTTGCGTGTGGTTGTGGGTATGGGGTGTGTTTGCGTGTGGTTGTGGGTATGGGGTATGTGTGTTTGCGTGTGGTTGTGGGTATGGGGTATGTGTTTGCGTGTGGTTGTGGGTATGGGGTATGTGGTTGCGTGTGGTTGTGGGTATGGGGTATGTGTGTTTGCGTGTGGTTGTGGGTATGGGGTATGTGTGTTTGCGTGTGGTTGTAGGTATGGGGTATGTGTTTGCGTGTGGTTGTGGGTATGGGGTATGTGTGTTTGCGTGTGGTTGTGGGTATGGGGTATGTGTTTGCGTGTGGTTGTGGATATGGGGTATGTGTTTGCGTGTGGTTGTGGGTATGGGGTATGTGTTTGCGTGTGGTTGTGGGTATGGGGTATGTGTGTTTGCGTGTGGTTGTGGGTATGGGGTACCCCATGGTATGTGTGCCCATCTCCCCTGTGAGTGCAACTGAGTGGGTAATAAGATTCTCTTGCAGCATCTCACTGTTCTTGTGGCCTCTAATCTGGCCTCTTACATAACTGCCATTTCCATGGCGACCAGTCCCGAAAAAATGTTTTCTGGATGCCAAAAAACACTGGTTGCGAGCGATAACGGTGCTTAAAAAGCACCATGACTCTAAGCACCTGCGTTCTCCACCTGCTGCCACATCGGCTGTTTAAGTCCGTGCTGTTGGGGCAGTGTCGGAGGTGGTGGGGGTGTCCCAATAAGTCACAGAAGCGCAGGTCTCCTTCAATGGGCTCTCCAGAACAAGTAGGCCACTGATACGAGGCGTGGCTAACATGCCATCCTGCTACAGGAGTCAGATGACAGGCACACTTTTGCACCTATCAGGGCCTGTTGAGTGGCAGTGCACGCCCACTGCAGGGAGACCGCGTTGGCCCAAGACCATGCGGCTTTGGGCTGTGTTGTGTATTTGCAGCATCCTCTGGGGGCATGTGGCTATTAGTGGGCCAGGAAGCAGGGCTGAAGTGTCACTCTTTCTGCACTGCGGGGTCTGCGAAGCCCTGTGTTGCAAGGGAGGGCACACCAACTAATCACCTTCACACATCCCCCCCCCCCCCCCCCCCCCCCCATGCTCTGCTGGCCTTGTTTAAGAACAACACCCCACTACAAGTGCACATGCGTGGCAGGACTGAGAGGCTCTGCATACACTGGCCCACAGACAGACTGCAAAACTTGGAGGTCGGATTCAAAATAGGCGGCCAGCATCTGGCTAAGTGCAGCCCTTGAATCAGATGACAGCGAAAAATGGCTCCGCTCTAAATTCATGTCACATACTCGTGGCCCTCAAAATAATGACCTCATGGGTTTTTTTTTCTCTTCCTTTTTCTTTTTTCCAGTTTTTGTGCCTAGGAACTGAAAGGCAAATTTCATTTCTATTTACCACTCACACATGTGCGAAGAAATGCACAGGCTGGCTGGTTAAGTCCAGAAGCTGTTTTTCATTTTGCTGTGCCACAAAGCTAAATTACTGGCGTTTCACAGTGCTACTGGGAACCCTATCTCCCTATCTCTGCTATTAGCACAAGGTCCCACAATCAATACTTCACTTGCTTTTGTCAACTGAAATAGCATGAGCAAACAGCTTTGTTAGTTTATATAACCATTACGTAATCCCATAAGATCACATCTGAGAAGAAAAAAAAACCTCCCGGACAACTGAATGTTGCCACAGTAACAGACAAATACACAGCACACATTTATCAGAGTCATAAAAGGTGTTACATAAACTGACATTTGAACCATATGTGGGCTGCTACTTAAGCGTGAATATAATAACAAAGATGATTTTTCCCAATTAAATACATAAATCATAATGGAAAAACTGACCATGAAGTAAACATGTATACAATAACTGATACAATACAAAGACTCTGTAGGTGGATTATTAATGTACAATTATTGTTACTGCAAGGGTTATTCAAGACTTAGAGTGAGTCTGTTTTTGTCCTTTTTGTCCTAATGAATGTAATTACATGGACGAAGCCAAGCTGATTCTCTGCCAACCCTCTTACTCTGCAATGCTTCATACTGATGGTGTAATTCTACTGCTTGGGCACAAGGTGGCAGGCTTCTCAGCACTGAGAGTCAACTTACAGGACTAAAATATTACAACTACTCATACCAACCTAATCAATTCTATTTTCAGCATCCTTGTTATTGAGACTCACACAGCAGCAGTGTGTGAGAAGAAAGAAAACAAACCTCTTGCTCCTCCTCCTCTCACTACAATAATACCTAAGACAAACGGTTACTGACATCAACAATCGTATTCTCCCATTCAACTAGTTCCGGGCCTTTGGCATCAATGCAGGATAGCATGACCTGGATCAGACATGACTGCATATTAAAGAAGTCACCAAAAAGTTAACTCATAGAGCCAAGGCTCTCGGTGTGAAGTTGGCTCTGATTGGCTGTCAAAATGCTGCTTCCTGCAAATCTCACAAAGTTGGGGGGGGGTAGGTAGCTGGATGTCAGTGTGGTGGCTTCCCTCTGATGCTAAATAAATGTAAAACAAACAACCAGAGGCCTGTGGCCGAACGTAATGGAGAGAACAGCTGAGCGGTGGACCCGGGCCGGTCTCGCACCACTCCTCCCCAGCCCTATGGACCCGCTGCTTGCTCGAGTGGCTTGGATGCCATCGGACTCCCAGCCTCAAAATGGCACATAATCCGTTGCAATTCGAAGAAAGAAAAAAAAGAGAAAGAAAGCAAGCATCTCACCCTCATTCTCTGCAGGGGAAAACGTTGCATTAATCACAAAGACAGACGGGGAGAGAGAATGCTGGACTCCGTATGAGTGTGAGTGAGGGTGGGTGGGAGGGAAACAGACATTGTTCCATAAGCTCTGTTGGATCCCTGAAAGGTTTTGTGGAGAAGTCGACCCCTGAACTAATCTCGATTCGCACAGTTAAACAGGGTGGCGGGGAAAGCCAGAGTAGGTCCTTTGTCATTGCTGGCTTTTAGACCTAAAATTACCTCATTCATTCCCTGAAGGCACAAACTCATTAACTTCCAAAAGCCAACTTCAATTATGAAGCCAGATGAATAATATGTAATGACTGCTGAGTTCTTGTACTATATGTCCTGAATGCTCAGAAATCCTCAGCGAGAAAATATCTCGTTGTCGGAATTTGTTTGGCTGCCATCCAAATGAGAGCCAGATTCTTCAGTCATGATTTAAAGCGGAGCCCTGTGCTTTCTCCTTCCAGCTCCTTTGAACATGTTGGCTTCTTCAGCCCAAAACAAACATGGGCCTGCCTCTCTCCCTCTCTCTTTCTTTCCCTCCCTTTCTATGAATGATCCAAAGAGATAAAAGCATAAATAAACTCCACAGATGAATATGAAACTACATTGTTGCTTCTGCGGCTAATGAGAAGGAAAAATGGCTGCTCCAAAACAAAGCCTTGAGAAAGGGTCTCTCTCATCTTCACTTTATAAATAGCCAAAGAACCTGTTCATAAAGCAGTACAGGCGTTGCACCTATGAAAGCAAAGACTAACTTTAGTAAATGTTTAATATGGGTCGGTTACACGTCCTTGGGTAGGCTGAATGAGAACATTTGTTAAAGCTACTTGACCAATGTGGATGACACCTCAATAGGACTTGGGGCACTGGCAGTGCAATGAGTCCACTGTTTTAACATTAAGAACCTTTCGTGCTTTCTAGGCAGAACAGAAACACACACACACACACACACACACACACACACACACACACACACACACACACACACACACACACACACACACACACACACACACACACACATAACCACATTATCTTTATTAGGAAACATGGCTGACACTATTATTCACTGTCAGGCTGCTTCTATTAAATCAGATGCTTTTGTCTCGTGAAAGAACAGAAGTGACGGCATTTTACAAGGGCCAATGAGGCTGCAAATCTCCATGCAAATTGCTATGATAAACCAATTAGATCAATCAAGGATTTAATTAGGATTTCTCAGCTTTGTATACCCACCATGTCACACCAGGCTCCTTTCTATTAGACAGATTTCATCAAGGGTGTAAATACAAATACAGAGATCATCACAAATAGATGCTGATCAATACTCTGCATGTCTGTAAGAGTAAATCATTCTGATGTGACAGCCAAATGAGTGCACAGCAGTGAAGTTTAAAGATCCTGAAGCGATGCTATACGCTTTGCATAACAATATCATGGGATAATGCATGCAGTATTGCTATTGTTTACCACTGCCTGAAATCTCAAGCTCTGACCTCTCCAGGGACACAAACAGCTGATGCAACACTCACAGGAAATGGTGGTACTTCAAAGACAGATCATTAAAATTTACTTAAAGGGCTTGCATTAAAATGCTGTCATACTGGCTATAAGTTCAAGGAAGCATTCAGTGAAGCGTGGCTCGTTTGAATTTAGAGCAAATATTAATTCCAAAGGGGATAGAAAAAATCAATAAAGCACTGGAAGGAACTGACATGTTTCTTTTAGCTCTCTGTGTTCCAGCCCCCTCCCCTCCCCTCTAAATGCCACGATGCACTTTGTCATACGCCAGTTTAGCGTTGATCTTTTTAAACGAATAGCAAAATACCGCAGTGCTGTTACTTGAGACTGCGAACATTAACACCATGCAGAGCGGCTGACGCGTCCTTCCTCACCTGGGCCTCTCGCGGACGTTTAAGGAACGGAGACTTGGAAGCTTTAAAATGGGATAGTAGAAGTTTACATTGCCACAATAACGCCACCTGTGCCAGATACTACACTTCTAGATAAGAGCCTGGGAACGTGGTTATCTGTGGAGCAGAATTTGCAGGCGGCTTATTTCTGGAACAAAGATCTCTCTCTGGGAGGAGGAGGAGCGTTAAATAAATAAGCGGAGCCTGATTGATCAGTGCCACTGACCTATATAATTAAAAAGCAGCAGGAAGGGAGGGAGACGCGTTACAGTCTTTCTCAAGGTTATTCATGTCATTTTTATGACCCAGTTTGCAATCTATGTTTCCTTCATACTCCCCCATCTCCCACCCCTCTTCTTTTCTCCAAGTGGCAGATAGTTAACCTGAAGAGAGAGCTAAATAAATATCATTAAGAGTCTTAATACAGGACTGCAGAGGATGGTAAATATTGATTTGCAGCTTTTGTGGGTTGACCAATTTTAGTGCCTTAAATGACATCGCTTCAGTTGTGCTTACGTATCAAATGACCAACCGTGCCTGTGTAAATCCAGAAGTGATTGTGTTCTCTTACTTTTCATGTTGCCACCACGTAACTTTTTGCAATTCAAAACTGACACAAACTCCCAATTCCAAACCACATGACACACTGAGCGAGTTTACTTGGTCGCCATTTAAAAGGGTCCCTGAATATTTAACGGAGTCCTTTTACGAGTTCGGTTAAACCTCTATAAAAAAGAGAGATGAGAAAGGAAAAAACAGGCGTGTTCAGCTTGTTTCACATAAGTGAGGTCCTCTTGTTAAAAAAAAGAGAAACCTCATTCCCATCTGTGGCTGTCTTTTCTTGGCAGCAACGCCGCCAGAGGAATTCCAACGAAAAGCCACTTCAGCTCGGATCCAAAGCGCGGAGCTCGTTGCGGAACAATGGGCCGATCCCGTGGCGCGAAACACAAGACGTGCCGGGGGAGCGCGCGCGGATAATACCGCGCTTCAGTGCGGCCAGAACGGGTCTTTGAGTTCGGGACCGACAGAATGGCTTCATTTGCCGGGGAAATTAATTCGATTAATTACTCTCGCTCACAGCTGCACAAGTGAACACATCGGCACGCACCCGTCTGCTTGGTCAAGGATATTCCATCGGCCTTTGACAGCGCATTATTCACTGGGTAGAGATATTATTCGCGGGTATTGATCGAGCACCAGGTTAGGAACGGTGGGGCCGCGCGGCTGGCGTTTGGCCAGATGCCGCCGCCCTCACCGCCCACTTTCCTGACCCCGACTCTCGGCTCCCTCAGTCAGACCATCGGCAGTACATAGAGGCTCCTCACGAATCTTAAAGGTCGCATTGGATTGCTTTTCAAATAACTAAAAGAAGCCCTTTCGCCACAGCATACTCACTGATCCGTGCCAGAACCAATATTGAGCACAGTGCTACACAAGTATAAAATAAACACAGACACTCATAAATCAGGACATTAAAAGACTTCCTTTTTTTCTCTTTTAAGTCACATTAACATTTTAACGATAAAGGAGAATTTTTCCCACAGGGCATGATTTAACACCCCAAGCCACCCCCACTTCTCTCACTTGATGTCACTCTCTAAGATAATGACAGCACAAAGACGATCTCAGATCTTCAGAAAATCATTAGGCCCTAACACACAAGATAAGGCACAGCTTGGCCGAACAAAGACGAAATGACAAGACATCAGAAAAAGAAACGCTCGTGAATCTGATACCCTGCTATATATTAGTATTAACTGTAACCCACACCCCTCATTAACACGTTCTAAATGATTCATTAACTGACTATTAATTAAGAGACGTCAGAAATGACTCATTCAGAATGTGTGAAGCTCCACACAGGAAATCCATTTGCCTCACGCATTTATGCAGTTGTTGTGATCAAAAGTACTTGTCTGGTGTAGTAATCTGGTGAGTTTTCTATGAATGGGCGTGACAGTAATGTGTGAATGTTGAATTTACCTCTCGTAGTGTCTCCGCGTGCACGTGGCCGCGCTGGTGCTCCCCGGATTACCACCCAGCTCGTCGTATACATTTTTCCACTGTCGACGTGCTGTGATCTGGCAATATGGAAACTGACCGTGAATGAGCAAGAACGACTTCAAACACAATTACAGCACGCTACAATAACTCATCAGCACGAGCGAAATAAACAACCTATCCATAACTAATTATTGTGTTTTAGATTTCAGCTGTAGCAGGCTACTTAAGTCGAGTCTTAATTCCCATGACTCGGACTACGACTTAGGACTTTGAAGCAATTTTACACCAGTAGCAATGCGGCAAGTGCGATAAATCGCAACTACGGTTTCACACTGGACGGGACACACCACGGTAATCAGCATTTAAACGATGTGTGAGAACGCGCTGTATATAAACAAAGTATTATAAAACATATTAGAAATAAACAACTTGCAAATAAAACTTCTTTGTTTTCTTTTTACTCCAATGAAAACGAAAATTAATAAATAGCTCCCACAATGACAACAGGAAAATGTATGAGTTTTACGACACTCAAGTGGGAGTGATAATTCTCCTTGGTATATAATTCAGTGTTAACGTGACTGCGTTTTCCTCCCCATGGTTTAACCCAAACGTTTTCAAATTATGTTATGATTAGTTTTATTACAGGTTTTCAAATTAATTTTTTATGGTGAAAAATACTAAAAGTCTTCTCTAGTCCTAGGCCTTTCTCAAGGTCTCTATTAATAGTGCTGAGTAAAATATGATAAAGCCTTTTCTGTTTTGGTTATGGTCATAGATTTCTTGATATTCCAAGAATAGGCTTGGTCGGTTTGCTGAGTGTGAGAAGCGACAAAAATACTGTGGTGTTGAAAGATATTCTATCATCGTTCCCACGGGATACTGTCAATCTCATCGCCATTCCCATCATTAGATTACCGGGGTAAATCATGTCCGGTGTGAATCAGCAACCGTTGTAGTTGGGCCATGCCGGGCCTTCTACTCGAGTGCACCTAGTGTCAAAACACGCGTGTTCAACGGCATGCTGCTGTTAACTCGAGCAAGTCTACATTCTGAACATATGTTGTGAAGCTGCACAATTCTTTGAATTTAAATGCCTGGTTTACCACTTACTTTTGTTTTCAAACCACCCGAAAATGTTTTATTTTATTTTATTTTTGTGGATCAAATGATAAACCAAATAATATATATAGCCCATAGATAACTTCTCATGGCTCATGTGATGTGTTCAAAACATCAAACGTTTTTCAGGACAAGTACAGAGAGATCGTGATTCCTTACTGGGAACATTCACATCTTCACGCTTCTGTTTACCTCTGACTCTGCAAAAGTGACTCGCCTCTAACACTGTCATGCAGTTGCCTCCTTAGCTCACAAACAAGTGACTGGTGTTTAACATGAGTTGCCGCGCATGCAAATAGACGTCATTTCCTGTTAACAACGTGATTATGCTTAAGCTCTTGTACAACACATCTGATTCGAGTCTAACCTGTTTAAACCTGCAATAACCAGTGAACCACAAGACTTCCAACACGCGATTAGCATAATGAAAACACATAGTGCTGATATTCATGAGACCTTCAGTGCATTCTTACAGCATGGGGTTAAAAGACTTTTAATGACCATTCCTGCTACCAGCCTTTCAACATAGAGGTATATGCTTTATAAACCCCAAGTCACTAAGCTGCATTTATGTATGGTGCATCAGGACACACGATAACTAGCCATCCTTTATATACTCTAGGTTGTTAGTGCCATGACAATGTAATATCTGCCACCCATTGAAAATCCCATTGAAATCTAGGTCTGTATTTCACACAAGACATCAGTGAAACTGCTATGTGGTGCTGCTGGGCTAGTTTGCAAGAAACATACTGTCTCCTTTAGCAATTAAAGAGGCGCTTGCAGTCATTACATCGGTCCACCAAGGCTGGCTTACTGCTCTCCTCTGCTCGCCGTGAAAATCCTTCATTCCTAATATCCCCTGACTGCTGTTTGTTTTAACATGGGTATTGTGGACATGGCCGGCCTAGGGCCGGGGCCCGGAGCCGTGGTCTTAAACGCAGTCACAGAGAGGTCATCCGCGACGGGGATGTGTAATCTCATCACTGTACGCCACAGAAACGTTTTCAATGACATCACTCCCCCTCCCACAACCCCAGTGCTCCCACCACGCCGATCGGCGCTACAGATGTCGTCTGCATCGAACGCAGCACCGCCGTGTCCCAGATGGCAGCCTCGCGGCATCTAAGAGGAGGACTAATCTCATCACGGGACATGCGCAAAGCACCCCACTTCCTGTGACTCAAAGCTAGATAAGCTAGATCAAAAGACGAGAGAATGAAAGAGAGAGAAAGAATGAAAGAGAATGAGAGAAAGAATGAAAGAGCAGGGGGAGAAAGAGGCCATGAGAGGCTTCCTGTTCACTCCTGATCCAAACAGCTTGGCTGCCTCGTTTGTTCCTCCTGCCTCTGCAGTGACACATGAAACTACGCGCTGCGTCACCGAGAATCTCGGGGTAACCTTCACTGATTAAATGGAAAGGGCCCTAATGTTTTCGCCATATTATTACCGCACAGATGTCAGAGGGGCTGCCAAACAAATTCTCCCGGTTCACCACTCGAAGAATAATAGCCCCTTAAGAGGCTCAACATGGGTACCCAACAGGCCCAGCCAATTTCCTTCCCCGGCAAACAGGGTTACACATGTTTTCCACTCGAAAATTTCATAGAACGAGCAGCCGAGTGCAGGTTTCGGGCCAGGCGCAAGCACAAATCCAGCAGACGCGGACTCGGCGGCCGAAATCTTCCCGCCTGTTTCGCGGGAACTGAACCGAGCCAAGGGTCGGGGGTGGGGGAGGGGTGGTGCCTGGGGGTGGGGGAGGGGGGAATAGGGCTGCTGGCAGCAGTGCGGAGGAAATCTTCAAACAGATAATGTGAATACTTACCAACTCATATCCTCCCAGCTTCTGAGCAGCTTGAAACATAGTCCAAAGGTTTACTGTCAGGAGAAAAATAAGTATATAGATCAATACCACAGGAGCAGAAAAGGGGGGGGGGGGGGGGAGTAGTTTGGAGACAAGATCCACAATCACATGCCATTCCAATTGACCAACTTCAAATAGGAACTGAAACATGATTCTAAGCACTTGTTACTTGTCAAAAACCCAATCCCTGCTTTTTTGTGTTTTTTTTTTTGTTGTTGTTTTTTTTAAAGTCCTAAATGCAAAGTAGGGGCCCTGCAGCAAATAGGAGAAAAAGATCACAACAGGTTAGTCATTTTAATGATGCAGTTATTCTATGTGTATAGTTAAAGGTTCGCTGAAATTAATGACAGGCTTGTGCTGCTGAGGAAACTTATCAATCAAGATTCAATCACCACCAGGCATGCGCGTGCGCGGCGCCCACCGCGTGTGTCAGAATGGCACTCTCCCAGCCCCATGCCTGCACTATTGATTTTTCACCTCCTCCCCAGCAGCAATTTCAGATGGACTGCAGGATTACACTGTGAGTTCTTTTTTAGCCCCCGTGAATGACAATAGGCCCATAGTGTAGAGCTCAGCTCTCTCCAAATACAGAGGCTTTCATGCATCAGTGTTATCTCTCTCTCTCTCTCTCTCTCTCTCTCTCTCTCTCTCTCTCTCTCTCTCATTACACACACACACATACAGTTTGTGGGCTATGTGAGCACAAACCCTGATTAAATATTTGATATGACCACTTAAGTTAAAGCTTGCGCTAATGGATCTGCACATACTAAAGTGTTTTAATGGGGTATTTTATGAAACGCAACCTTGAAACCATGAAAGAGCTATATCTTTGCTATATCCTTATTCTAAACATATTAGCTCGCAAAGCAGTTTGACTGAAACATTGTTCAAATATGGTGTAACATCTTACCGTTTTTGAGGGTCATACCTGATACGAAATATCATGAAATTCCAGTAGAATGAGTATAACTTTTATAGAAGGACTGCTCACATTAAAGTCTCTCTCTGAAATTCTACGATTAGTCATTCTGATGTCATTCTCGTCATGTTTTTAAAATCCAAACTGCAATTTCCCTTCTGCTCTACAGCTGCAGCTCGTTTTCACCGTTCCTCTGCCTTTTTGCTTAGTACTGCTCCTTCCAGAATGAAAGTCTAATTATGCTGCTAATATTGGGCCAGCACTGACAGCAGCCAGCGTAGAGGGCAGCCCGCGAAGACAATAGCACAGTTCTGCACGCTTCCCTCCTCTCTGTAATTGACCCTAACCCCATCTGGGGAGTGATCCAGCCTGCATGTAACAAGTGTTTTTCACTTCCTTGCATTTCATAACAAAAGAGAACGTCTTAATCTGGAGCTGTTTTTCAGGGCAATGTAGTGACGCGCTTCCTGGGTCTCTGATTTTAATGACTGTGCATGTCCCATTCAACCGTTTATCTGTTCTCCAAACCCCAACGGCACCTCCATGACAGCGGTATCACTGTGTGTGTGTGTGTGTGTGTGTGTGTGTGTGTGTGTGTGCGCGCGCACGCGCATGTGTCAGTCTGTCAATAGACTCTGATCCAGCAACAGTAACAATAAAGGTGTCTTGGCACACAACTGAAATAATATGATGTAGTCTGGCAGACTATCAATGAGTTACTGATGCCTATTCACAGCACACAAACACACTGTTTAAAACAACAGGAGGTGCATCATTTCTTGTGTGTCTGTAGGAATACAAAATAGCAGAAAAAATTTCTGTTGTTGCTTTTGAGTGCAGGAATACAAAACAGGGAGCGAGAAATGCGACTTTTTGCTCAAAGGCTTCCATCATGCAGAGATGACTTGAATCTGAGTAATTAGGTTTGCCATAAACTGCTTGTCAATTCAGGTCAGACATGGCATGCACGTTTCCATATTCATGAACTGGAAGGATGTTTTCACTGATGATGGCAGCGAAATCAAGGGGGGAAATGAAGATGAATATTAACATTTTTTGCTTTTAGCATTTAGATAGTAAGGGGGAGTCTTCATGCACAATTCGGAGCTTGCATTTGATGCTCAGCCGCTTGCCCACACATGTCATGAACACTGAGTCGTAAGCCGAAGACGTCAAATCGGAACGGGCAGAGCTGACCAGCAATGACTGTTTCGACACTTTCTTAAGTTACCTTGACCTACTTTTCAGCTCAGCCGAGTAGACTGTGAGCTTTCTTTTGGCGTTGGTTCTTCAAAAGAACACTAAATGGCCTCCAGTGAGGGAACGGACATTTCCCAGGATGCAGCGTGATGTTTACGGCGTGGTCTGAGGGTGAAAATGCAGAGGCCTGACTTAGTGGGGGAAGCTGACACTCTTGGCCCGCTTGGCTTTTCCAGCTGACCCGTCAGCTCATGAGCGATGCTGACTGCCAGCCAGCGGCCAAGCGAAGTAGAGCTTGATCCTCAGAGAGAGAGAAAGAGAGGGAGAAAGAGAGAGAGAGGCCATAATGAACTCACTCTGCTTGAAGCCCAGGTAGGGTATCCGCTCGATGGGGGTCTTCCTCTCTTTCATGTACTTGTAGAGAGCCACGAGGAAGGCCTGCTCTTCAGCGCGGCACTCCTCACCGGCCTCGTCCTTGGTTTTGTCCTCTGTCGCCGCCTTCTTGCACCCACCGCTGCTCTTGGGTCTGGCCACCGCCGTCTTTGCCTCTCCTTTCACCTGTCGACAGAGGGCCACACAGAAGGTTTCAGGAGAAGTAATGTTAGAACCATTCCCATTGGCTAGGCAGGGTCATAAAGTCTAGTTTGTATTGACCACATAAGGTATAGAGTGCCATCCAACCTGTAGTTTAGGTCTAATCTAAACTACTAAACTACTTTTGAACTACTTTGTGCTGTAATCTAAATCGCTTTGCCATGGGTTGAGAGCTTCTGAAACATCTTGAGTATTTGGAGCTCTGATGTGCAATAAAAAAAAAAAGGAGACCCGCTGAAATTCTCGCCACCAGATCCTCGGTTTCCAAGCAGCAGAGAACTCACAGTGGGCGTGTGACCCGACGGGCGAACGGCTAGAGCCTGATCTGGAGTCAGATCCCAGGTGCCGGCTTCAGCCGCGGCGTGGCACGCGGCAGCCAGCGCAGGCCCACACGCGTCTGCTCAGCCATCTGCTCCGGACGATCGGGCACATTTATTTTCCAAAAGGAGCCATCAAGGCTGGCGGGGACGCGTGAATGAGCAAGAGAGGAAGCGTCGGAGACGCTAGCTCATGTCGCCACTAAATAAACACAACCTGGAATCAGTGCCGCCGTCCACGCGAGCCTTAGCGAGGCCGCGCGGTCTAGTTCCTGACGCTTTTTATGGACACTTGTTTATTAGAAGGACTCTACCTGAGCACAAACAGCAGAATATTTCAGATATGCACGCTGGGCTGTCTGGTAGGGGAGAAAAGCCCCAGTCTTGACCCCATAAACCGCAAGTGGGTAGACGCCTCGCCGGAGCGGTGTGAGCAAGCCGCCGTTTGGAGGAGGGGTGCGCCAAAAAGGAAGTGTGAAACAGCGTGGCCATGTGCTGGCAAGGGAAATGGCAGGAAATGACACGTGTGTACAAAGGTCACTGACATAACAAGGGGAAACACAGCTGTGGACATTTCCAAAGGCTTAACAGTAGTTACTTAATTAAATATTATGCAGTTCTGAGGAAACAGAAACAGTGTGTGTGTGGGGTTGGGGAGGACACACAGTCTGGCCCTTTAAGGCTGGACTCACAGTAAAGAGCATAATGAGTACGCTACCTTGGTCGGGGTCTTGGGCTCCACGATGCTGGGCTCCTTGGTGCAGCCACCCTGGCCCTGTGAGTCTCTCCGCTGGGAGATGGACAGCTTCTTCTTCCGGGGCCGGCCCTTCAGGTTTGGTGCTGCGGAGAGCGGGAGGCAGCCACTTACAGTCCAGCAGGCAGTGACAGTGATTGCGACAACACACCCACTCACCCTACAGGCGCCTGACGCACTCTCCCAGTCTTATGGGCCCCATACGGCCGCAAGACAGGGGCAAATGAGACGCCACCACAGACCAAAATAGAGTAATGATGAGGTTCGTCTAAAAATGGGGACATCAACTGTAGCAGGCACGAGCCTTGTCTGAAATAATATGGTGCTGCTGGAATATTTTGTGAACAACTTTTTTTCCCCCTCATGACTTGGAAGATGTCCAAGCTTTCATATAATACACTGAGATAGTGTTGAATCTGGCACCCATTAACCTAAAACACAACTTGATATTACCAGCTTAGCTTTCTTAGCTTTATTTACTTTCATTCTTTATGATATAAGCAGTTTTTATTATTAGTTTTGCTCACTGCCAACGTTATTTCAACATAAGTGTAAAAAATATCCTAGTAGTATAAGCTGTGAAACTAGGCGTCAATAGCTATGTGAGATTCAATAGCACCTGAGAAAATTCCTAACATACCAGCTCTCAAAATAACATTTGGGAGTAAAGTTAGTGCTTGTTCACGCACATCTGACTGTGTGTGTATGTGTGTGCGTGTCTGTGTATGTGTGTGTGTGTGTGTGTGTGTGTGTGTGTGTGTGTGTGCATGTCTGTGTGTGTGTGTGCGTGCGTGTCTGTGTATGTGTGTGTGTGTGTGTGTGTGTGTGTGTGTGTGTGTATGTGTGTGTGTGTGTGTGTGTGTGTGTGTGTGTATGTGTGTGTGTGTGTGTATGTGTGTGCGTGTCTGTGTATGTGTGTGTGTGTGTGTGTGTGTGCGTGTCTGTGTATGTGTGTGTGTGTGTGTGTATGTGTGTGCGTGTCTGTGTATGTGTGTGTGTGTCTGTGTATGTGTGTGTGTGTGTGTGTGTGTATGTGTGTGTGTGTGTGTGTGTGTGTGTGTGTGTGTGTGTGTGTGTGTGTATGTGTGTGCGTGTCTGTGTATGTGTGTGTGTGTGTGTGTGTGTGTGTATGTGTGTGCGTGTCTGTGTATGTGTGTGTGTGTGTGTGTCTGTGTGTGTGTGTGTGTGCGTGTCTGTGTATGTGTGTGTGTGTGTGTGTGTGTGTATGTGTGTGCGTGTCTGTGTATGTGTGTGTGTGTGTGTGTGTGTGTGTGTGTGCGTGTGTGTGTGTGTGTTAGACCCAAAGCACCTCAGAGCATCTTTATTTAAAGGTCCGCTTGTCAAGCGGAATGTTTTAGTCCAAAAGGGACGCCAAAAGAAACACTGGAGCACATTTCCGGCAGTTGTTGAAGGCAGGAGGCCGAGCTTCCCTTTGCTTTTCACCATCAGAGCTGTTAAACCACTCAGTGCGTCAAGTCGGAAAATGACAGCCATAAGCAACGAATCAAACGGCCTGAGACGGGCGGGCCTTCTGACACAAAAAGAGTGAAAAAAGCCCAGAGGGGCGATGCTCAAGTGTGTACTGGGTCAGTGGGGTGACCTGATGACACATTCCATGTCTGCTGGTGACGGAGATTCCATGTCTGCTGGTGACGGAGGCCCAGTCAAGGTTAGTCCAAGCCCAAGGCCCCAGCCAGTTCACAGAGTTCTAATCTCCTAATAGAGTTTGAGGAATAGCAAAAACAAACCTGCTCAAAATCTGCCCAGGGAAAGGAACATAAAGGTTTATCAGAGTACTCAGTCAAAGTCAGATTTTGGCATTTAACTTTGACCTATTAAACCTGTAGAAAACATATGTAGGTGTATATACGTATGTAGTCATATACACTCACTGGCCACTAGTTTATAAGGTGCACCTGTTCAAATGCTCGTTAATACAAAGATCTAATCAGCCAATCACATGTCAGCCACTCAGTGCATTTAGGCATGTAAACATGGTCAAGACAACCTGCTGAAGTTCAAACAGAACATGAGAAAGGGGGAGGTGACATAAGAGACTCTGAACATGCTGCTGCTAGATGGGATGGTGTTTCAGTATCTGCTGATCTACTGGGATTTTCATGCACAACAATCTTGAGGGTTTACAATGTGTGATCAGAAAACGAGAAAATAAGAAAATATCAAGTTAGAAAAGTGAGAACATTTTCAGTGTGTCTGTGTGTGTATACACACACACACACACACACACACACACACACACACACACACACACACACACACACACACACACACACACACACGTGGTGTATGTGTGTATTTAATCACCTCTAATCACATCTTTACACACATACACACAGGCACACGCACACACACACGCATATCATAATATATTCCCCATTATGTATCCTCATTATGCCATTTTTTCGCATAATTTCTCAGCAAGCAGCGGCCCCAAATTAAACCCTGAATTACAAGAATAAACATTTATGTAAGAAGCTTTTTTGTCACCTTGGCAACAGGCAAAAACCGCTTGTTTCATGCTGCCCATGTGACAAACACATTTGCACAGACATCAAACGCAGGTCCTGCTGCACCCCGCTGAGGTTATGGGGACGTCTGGGAAACCAGAGTGCTTCTTTCTCAAATATCAGTTTGTCTTTGTCACCGAGATTAATGTACTCTCACGGTTATTTCGCTTTTATTTCGCTCCTTCTTCTCCCCTAGCCTGCTTCCCCTATACTACAAGTCACACCGTAATTTGAATTCCAGCCCTTTGAGTAATGTGCTTCTTCTGATTGGTGGAATGAATTCCTTCTTATTCTTCACGCTTGTTTTGTCTTCTCTGAGCTGCTTGGTGTGAGGACACAGTTTCAGATGTATGTATTACAAAGAGTGGCGTCTCGGGTTTAATGTGGTGTTTACAGTAAAGGGAGGGGTGTGTGTGTGTGTGTGTGGGGGGGGTTGGGGGCAGGATTATATGGATGGCAGCAAACATCTGCCCCCTTTCCTCACCATCCAGCCTACCATGAAACTACATCAAAGGAGAAGAGAAGGAAGCAGATGGAAGAGAGATAGAATCTGTTATTCCTGCTTCTGTATCTTGTATTATTGTTCTGGTCAGCTCCCCCGCTGGGCAGCCTATGTGGGCATATGACAGGGGCTGTACCTGCCCGGCTGCAGGGCATGGCCACTGTGAGGCTGGAGGTTTTAACTAGGCCTGAGGTTCAGCACACACATGTAAAGGACCACGCACCCACGAGCACCCGACCTCCGCAGAACTCCATGTCCCGCCTTTCACTCACCTTCCATTTAAGACTGCCATAGCAGCTGTTTTTCCTCTTCACTGTACCTTCAGTGCGCACACACACACACACACACACACACACACACACACACACACACACACACACACACACACACACACACACACACACACACACAGCTCTCCAGAACTCAGAGGAACAAAGCCAAAGTAAGTGATTCTGCCATAAAAGAAAAAGGACTCTAACACACCCCAAGATCCTCACCACCATCCATACACACCATCACGCATCTCTTCCTCCATTAAACAGCATGTAGCCATGTGACAAATACCGTTAGCTGACCATTCTAACAGGACCCTGCCATCCTTTGTCCATGCAGCACTATACGTTCTCTAACAGATCGAATGTCTGCTTACACATTCCTGCCGTTGCGTTTGCTCCTTGAGCGAATATGTCTGAAGCAGATCTGTGGATTCTCCTGCAAAAAGATTGGACTGAGCCATTTGAGGCTCAAGGCAAGTCTCAAAGGAAACCAAATTAAATGAATTGCCTCACAGAGTGTTACTCAACCACCTCCCCGTTTAGAAACACACACACACACGCACACGCGCGCACGCACACACGCACACACACACACACACACACACACACACACACACACACACACACACACACACACACACACACACACACACACACACACACACACAGGCAAGTACAGAACAGTATGTGAAAAATGCCCTGTGTCTTATCTCCTTCCTACAAGGCTACAAACATCTTAATCTTTCACTTCCCCACTGTCCTTTCAACAGTCATAAAATATAACCAGATACGCAGCATTCCGATGTTAATAAAATGCTTGTGCAATCTGAAAATACTACTTGGTTGCTGTCTTTGCATTAGCATCCGAGTGTTCGTGTTTGCATTTGAGATCTGAGCCCTTTATGCAGTTCAGGATTTAGTACAAGATGCCTCTTGTGTAGTCACATCTGTACTGCTCTGCTGGTGCTGTAACTAGCACACAAATGCAACGCAGCTAGGATCAGTACAGAAGGGCTCAACTTCATCTATAATGCAGCGCTGCATTTCTCTTGTGCATTCTTCTGATTCTCGTCTGTGGTTAGCAGGAAATTTGTCCACATTATTCTGGAGGTCAATTAATTTCAACGTGCTGCCAAAGAGCTCATACAGAAATGTCAGATATTTCATACTGAGCATTTTTATTTTTTTCATAGCCTCATTTACGACAGTCTTTCACAAACTCAAGTAACAAATTGGATCATAAACTATGTAAACAGACAGAGAGAAACACCGACTGAAAGACTGAAAAATGGAAGGATGAACATGTTTATATTGTAAAAAATATATTCGGATATTCATTATCTGTAAATATAGCTATCGCTGTCTATCTCTGCCACTGGGTCCTGTCATATGGCAAAATCAGCTGTTCCTGAACAGGCACTACTTAACCTAGCAGCACAGAGAGGCTTTGATGTCCCAGCCTCCCACCGGGCCAATCCCAAGACACCCTGTACTTTGTCATCATTGCTGCTTCAACCCCAATAATTCAGTTCATAATGTGAACCCAAGCATTGCTGGGCTAGATAGATTATATGAATATACACATGACAGAAACATTCATACCAATGTACTAGAGCAGGAAGGAGTGGTCTGCCCCTTCAAATCTATCTACATATCACACAGCTCACCATCTGTACAAGAGACAGGAGAAAATAAATCTCCACCTATTCCCAACCCACAAACGGTCTGATTTAATACAACACTATACAGCAGATGGCAGTGTGAGGCGCAGAAGGAGCAAAACATACACGATGAATAAATGATATCGTCCTCGCTAAATAATGCTGTGTGCTACTAAATCCCCATATGAGACGGCAACTGTTCTATCTTTTAATCTCAGACTGTGCTGGGCACCAACGAGGAGACGGATCGACAGAGAAACTCTCTCGGCTAGCGGGCCGGCAGCGTTTACGGTTTTGCAATGCAAACAGACGGAGGCCGAACAATGAGTCAATGTCAGTGGCGCGTCCCTCGCGAGGCGGGATATGCGGCGTGAGTGCGCCGGTGACGCACGCGCCAAGGTCAGATGCTAATTCAAGAGGGAGCGAGCGGTACAGTCGTCCAGTCGCGAGGACTGCGGTTACACGCGCGCGCACGGTCTCGCGCGCAAACTCAGAAATAAATCACACATGCTAGGACACCTAGCTGGCCGTTATCACATTAGTTGCTCACGGTGGCTGTTATTCATTTGTTTGTCTGTTTATTTATTTGTTGCCGGGTTTGTTTATTTCTGCTGAAGCTGGCAGTGTCACCGCGTCGGTTCCCGGTTGTGGCGGGAGAATGCTGTGTCAGCTGTAACTCACCCTATCCCCCCTCCCCTTGCAGTCCTAGGACCATTCATTCACCCAGTCTACCTCAGCATCTCAAAATCAATACCTAGCTGACCGTACTCGCGCGCATTTTTTTATATTACTCTGAGCAGCCAGGTCTTTAATCGCTATTGTCCCCTGTCGCAAATAAACCTCGACAGCAATGCTGAGCTCCAAGCGCCATTGCCAGAGCACTGTAACAGCCTGTCCAAGCCTGCTACCCTCAGAGAGGTGGCGGCGTCATGGCGCAAGTGCCAATGAACTCAGCATTGACAGCATTTACAGCCACTAAACTATGTACGGGGAGTGAAAAATACAACATGACTAATCCAATTATGGCAACAGCTTCATCTGGCCTTTGTTCTTATTTCACAGAAGCGCTTTTGTACAGCTCTGCGCAGCAATGCGACCCATGCATATTTTAGCTGGTGTTATTAACTTCTGACTAACAGTTATTTGATCTGTACCTAAAATAATCCAGTGTGACTCAGCTTCTCTCTACCCTTTATCTCTCCCTCTCTTTCGCGCGCGCTCGCTTGCTCTCTCTACATTCCTACAACAAATCATGATTATGATTGATCCACATCTCTATTTTTTACCATTTGTTTTTATTTTAAACAAAATCCATGAGGTGGTTCTGATGATTTCGAACCTTTGTGAGTGTACACACTCTGATATTAAAAAGGGGAACCATGGGAGTAAATGCCAGCATTGCTGGAGATTTGCCTTGAATTATTTATATCTGTCATGTTAGAGGAGCCATCTCATTGACAGCTCGCTGCCCTCTAGTGTCACTGAGAGGTATTACTCCCAGCAATAATGACCTCACATAACCACACGCACTTAGCACAGCCACACAGACAGCAGTTCCACACTAACGCCTTCCTTTCTCCACAAACACTGATCACATTAGCACAGTAATATAATGTTGGATGGTGTGTTACAATAACCACCTTAACACTGATACATGCAATTAAAGTATGACTTTTGGCTTAGCAGTAAAAGTGAGAAGAGATACATGTGTGTTTAAGTGCGTAAATAGTGTTTTGGCGGGAAGGGGTTAAAATAAACAACATATTAAAATGACCCCCCCCCCCCCCCCCCCATTTAACAATGGTGTAAACACTAATCTATGAGACCAGTTAGACCCTTTAAGACCTTAATCCAAGCTGGCTGCGTTTACCTGGCTGCCCCCAGCACACCGCAGGCTTCTGCCCGCTCTTGGGGCACCTGGCGGGGGGTTTGGGGGAGGGTCCACCTGGGGGAGGGTGCGATTTATGCATGAGCAAATGAACGTTCCCCTACGAATAAAAGATCACGCCACCCTCCAATCCCAGTGCTCCACATCCACCTCGTGCGCTGGCCCAGGTTGCATTTCATCAGAAATGAAACATGGGGCAGTATGTTAGTAAAGAGAGTGTGGGTGCACGTGTATGTATGTGTACTGTCGGGGGGTCTGCGGACTGTAAGGGTATCCACTCCAGGCCTAGGTGTATGTAATATTCACCAAACCAATTTCTCATAAATCTCATTTATTTTTACAGCTCTCTCCCTCACGACGACCCCCACCCCCCCCCCCCCACCCCCCCCCCCACTCTGCTCCGCTCCTAAATGAAGACACTAATGTTCAGCGCGGTTTGACTGAGCGTCGGTCCTCTGCGTTGGTGCTTAATGTATTGGATAGTTAGCACTTATGTTCCAATGGAATTTAATGCGGTCGGGAAATAAATTCATGAAGCGGCAAGAGCAATTTGGCTTCTGAAAAAAAGAAAAAGAAAAGTAGAGCAGTCTAAAAATCACTGATTAAATCAGATAATTAAGTAACAGAAATGAATGGATTCACATCTACATATGACTGTAATCTGCAATTCATAACGGAGATAAAAAATATATATAATGCAAACAGTTCTCTGTGAGGACCCATGGGATGAGATAAAGTTCCTTCCTGCACTGAAAAGTGTGGAACATCCAACGTGGAAAACAATCACTGTGTTCCAAGGTAAATTCATCAAAATAAATGGTGTGGCATCCGTGGGGAGGTGGAAAAACATGCGGAGTAAAAGATTTGCATCAGAATTGACGTTACTGGGGCAAAGCACAGTGAGCCTAAAGAGAAGAGGGCCTGTATTGCACAGATGGCTACCTCCAGCTACGGCGCTTCTGCTGGCCCTGGTGTGTGCGTGAACCTGCCTGGGCGGCTGTGGCGCTTCCCCAGGAGCACATGGGCCCTCAGCATCCTGGAGCATGCTGGGTCAGACTTTTAGTAGTGTCTGTCATCCCAAGCAGAGACAGAGCCCATTATGGAAGATGCAGGCGGATGTGTGATCGCATCCACAGCACCAATGCATGCGTGGACACACCCACAACCACGCCACAAACACCCACGTAAACACACACCACCATATTGCATCTCTGATGCTGTACATGGGCCAATCTGAAGTAAACTTTTCAGCAGTGTAATTGAGGGTGTTATTTTGTTTGCATGGGTTTCTGGAGAGCTGATGAGAGATGATAACAGAGAGACAAGGGATCCTAACACGATAGGATGTTTATTGAGATTAGGGCGCTTAAGGTTTCAGTAATAAGTACTTTGGTTAGCATGACAGAAATAGCTAGAGCACAAATGAGGCTATAAATGTACGAGTGACCACGCAGGCTGCTCGAAAGGCCGCCTTTCTCCACAAAAGAGGAGATATTTTTTGGCTTTAACTACAAGAAAGTCCCTCAAGCCATTAACTATTCTCTTTACATGCACCCAATTTAGGTTGTCACTCTCAAAAGAGTGGCAGGGAGAAAGAGAGGGAGGGAGGGTAAAACAGGGACTGAGAGAGGAAGTGTATGTGTGTATGTGTGTGTGTGTGTGTGTGTGTGTGTGTGAAAGAAAGAGAGAGAGAGAGAGATAGAGAGAGAGACCCAATGTTACTACAGCTGTTTGTTCACTCCTGCTGACATAATGTGAATTCCACAGTGGCTACGATTACCAGGGAGATAGAGCAGCATATGAAAGATCTTCTTCCTGCCTCTCAAACTTTGATTTGCGATGAATATAATTACATGGCCCAGCACGTGCTCTTTGTCAAAGTCAACACAAAAGGAGGCCAAACCATGGGCCCTTTTGCCTCAGTCACTAATGACTTTGGTTACAACGCAGGCAAGATGTCCCCGTGTGAGGTTGATGTCCCCGCATGAAGGGGCATGCTCCCGCATCCACACATAAACGCATCTCGCATTCACACACACTCACACACAATCCACCTGCAAATGTCACTGCTTGCATGACACAGTAGCGCCACTCTTTAAACCTATTAGGGCCTTGAAATGCACAGGAAGTGGGAGGGAGAAAGGCCCCAAAAGAGGAGGAGCCTCCTCTCATCTGCATGCGTGATTTTTGATTGGCTGGCTGTAGGCCAGGCACTAATCATAATTATGTAGCTGACTGCAGACCCTGATCCACAAGATCCCCATGACAACCAGGCTACCGGCAGTGCATGTATATTTACCATAAACTTAATAGAACTTTGAAGTGGGCGCCCCGCTATAGGTGAGCTGTTTGAAGAGGCTGGATGGGACGGATCTGATCTTGCAGCTCCCACAGAGTAATGGAATATTACAGACTTAGACATTACAGTCTTGCTTAGGAATCAGCGATGGAGAGGAAATGGGACCAATGCAGGATAATGCTGCAGATATGAAACACATGGTAAGTGTGTGATCATTTATAGGCATTTGTTTCTATCTCTTCAAGCTCCTGGTCCCCGCAGAAGAAAGTCTGTGGTCCCGTTTTTCTATGAAATGTCTCTGCTTCTTCACGACACGGATCTGCAGGCAGCGACAAACGTTGCTTTCTGGTCCTGCCACGTCATTCAAGGTCGTCGTTTTGTTCCCGCTGACTTGTGACATTTTTGAAATGGCATTAGCGCTCTTTTTAACGAGCAAGAGGATTCTGGGATGGCACTTGAAAGCTTCCCGTATAGACCGTCTTTTTAAGTCAAGGGTTCACATGCACTCTTTTGTACAATCATAGCATAGCACTGGGTTTAACTAGGGAACCATGGATACAAATCCTGCCCCAGTTCCTCTACAAGGAGATGCAGGCTCACTGGGCCCCCACACATATGGATCCATGCCCACTAATGTCATTGTAGATCGGGTCTGCAGGGACATCTGATAACAAGGGAGCAGCTCCTAGCGCCAGGGTCCCACCCCTCCCCTCCCCATGACCTGAACAATTCATAACTCCCTAGCTCCTCCCTCCACTCTCCCCTCTCTATCTTCTCCACCACTCACAAGACGGTTCATTTGCATATCACTGTCAAAATCTGAATCAGCGAGTTCCGCTCTCCCGCTGGTGCGATGGGTCAGCAGTTAACCTGCTGTGCCCCTGTGGACCAGGAGGGCCTGGCAGGATGACAGTCTCACCGGTGCTGACAGCCTCCATTTGTCTTATAGGCAAAGCGTCTGCCCAGGAATGGATCCGCTCCATTGGCTGACAGGGTATATTTGCATAATTCCATGTGTGTTTGCATAAATATAAATAAAACATTCTAATGAGGCTGGAAAAAAACGGAAGGCAAGATATTGGGTCAACGCATGACTTCCCGTTTAAGATATTACTTTGTTTATAGGGGAATTAATTAGAGTCTATGAAGAACAATTACAGTCAATGTCAGGTATCCCTGTAAGCACTTGAGCTTGAGCGAAATAAGGGCAGCGCTTAAAAAGGACCATTTGAATTTCTGTGCTCATGTTCCACTTACATGCCAGAGCTACATAAGCCTCTCCAGGAAGAGGTAATTAAACAACTCAAAGAACGATTGTTTCACTTTCTGCTCATTCATTCCAGTAGAAAAAAAAGGTCCTCACAACAAAACAGATGGAATCTCAGTGGGTAGTAACCTCACCAATATTAAAGCAATACATCAAAAAGGCACATTATGCTACACTACACCTTAACTTCAAGACGGAAACTGAACAGGCAGTATCTGTATTTAAATTCTGAATATTTAAAAAGCTCAGCTCAACAGGGTTGTAGTGAAGGGCCTCTTCTTAAATGAGCAGGAGGCCATGGGCTGTTCCTGTAATTTCATGAGTATGTGTAAGAATGCAACACAGCACTACACTGCACTGGACTGAATATGCTCTACTGGCTCTCAGTGTGACCCAGTATATAACTGTTAGCAGGAATTCAGCAGAGGAAACATTCAATTGATAAGCCACCGGATGACAGTAAACTGAGTGAGAGAGAGAGAGAGGGAGAGGGTGGCAGAAAGGGAGGGAATGAGGGAGAGAGGGAGAGAAAGAGAGCATTGGTATTCAGCACATGAAGAGTAATGTAGTTAGTTGGCCAGTAATAAACCATCTTGCCGCCTCTGTAAAGTTTATTCTAGCGGAACCCTGCAGGAGCCGGGCAAAGAGAATGTGTCATGAGGTCTCAGAGCTGACCTTTAAAATGACTAAAGTGTGGAGAGCTGTAAAATAATAGTTTGTCACAAGAGCCGTGAAAGCTGCAACCACTCCAGGAGTGTTTAATCACTACATGTCAAAATAATGAAGTAGCACAACGCCACTGTCTCAAAATGAAATTATCCTGAGGGCATCAGTGAGGGGGTGGGAGTGGTAAAGGCATACCAACATTCCAGCCATGTGAGATTGTAACTGCTGGTGCTGACGACTGATTTCATTTTCGCTCTTTTCTCTACGCTGCTGTTGGAGGACACCCCGCCCCCTCGTCCCCCCCACCGGGTCTTTGTACACAGAGGTCTTCGGAGTGCTGTTCTGAGATCCTGGACTCATTTAGTGGTGCTGTCCTCATTGTTACACTCTGCTGTGCGATGTCCCAATGCCGCTTCACCTTGTCTTCTCTAAGGGCCGGAAAAAAGTGCAAGGGCCGGAAAAAAGGTCACTTGTGGAAAAAAAAACACCCAAAGAGCCAGGAAGAGTATCCAACTCGAAGCTCAAATGCTAATCTCTCAGATCAGCACCATCTCATTTAGACCACTGGCTTCTTTACCTCTTTTTTTCTTCAACGAGAGCTTCGTGTGTTGTCATTATTCTGTACATGCTTTTGAAACGACCTTGTTGAAATGGCAGACGGTGCCTTCACGCTCGCATCCACGGAATGATGTATGATTGTACTCTGGTTCTTCTGCTCACAACGGCTGGGGAGGCACAATGCACCAACTAATTGTTTAACTGAAGCGGCAGGGCTATTAAGACCGCGACTATACCGCTCTTCAAAATGGTCGTCTATTATTTCCGCATGAATGGCCCTGCGCTGTGCAAATCTCAAATTAGAGCTCTCCCGAAAGTCAATCCAGCGCCTCTGATGGTTAGTGTTCTAATAAATATCAAACCTATACAATAAAAATTAAACACAATTGGCTCGGAGACCAAATTGGAGGCTTATTACCCTCTTATTTGGAATGGAAGACCCCCTTTTTTAATTTCCCGAGCAGCCCAAACCACTCGACATAATGACAGTTAATTACAGTGAAATACAACACGGGCTGAATGCGTCCCCTGGGTTACTGATATGTCATGGTACACAGAGAGGAGTGTGTATGCAGCCTAAAGCCTGGAAGGGCGCACAAGAGCGGTGGGTGTAACGGCAGTGCCTGTATCTGGCGGGAGTGGCTGGGGGTGTGGCACTTGGGGCGGGGCTAGGGCAAGGGGGTGTGTGGCCAGGGAACAGAGTGGCCCTGCTCCATCACACCTCATTTAGTTCGAGAGCTGGAGGATGTCACCCAGGACGGTGATGGAGCTCCTCACAACGCCACCGTATTGCGGCCCGCTCACATGTCCACATCAGAACTCTTGTCAACACAAATTTAATTACCTTTTGGAGAGACACGTCAGTCGACACAATGCAATGCCTGTCACAACAATAACGCAGATTACTGGCCATTTGTAATGTTGACATTATTAGCAAATGTGCAGCACATTCTAGAGGAAAATGACGACGATCCTCTCCTCTAAAATGGCTTCTATATTTGGAGCAATAATAGGAAAGTCAAATGAGAGAGGGAGACTGAAAGAAGGAGAGAAAGAGAGAGAGAGAGAGAGAGAGAGAGAGAGAGAGAGAGAGAGAGATTTTGGCAAGGCGTAAATGAATTCTTTTTTAGTCATTGATTTATGAGACAATAGAAGGCTACGCTTGTTGCAAAGGAACAATGGTTCTGGCTCTATCACAGCGTACACAATGTTAGAGTCACAGTACTGTGAGGAATGGCAGCTAAAAGGGATAAATGCTAACTGGAGGAATGTCTTTAAAAGGATGTGTATACGTGTTTGTCTCCGGCTGCAGTGATACGAGATGAACAGAACAGGGGCATAGTGTCGGCTCTGACTGTAAGAGAAAATTCTTATAAAAGGACATGATGAAGAAATTTAAAAAATTAAATAAAGAAATTATTTTCCATCACTGAAACCAACGCACACATTCACACACATAAAAAGAGACAGACAGAAGGCTTCTGTGGCAAAAAAAAGTATATTGAAGGAGCCATACTGTGGGAGAATCTGTAGGGAGTCTGCAGTACTTCCTGAGACAGGGACCATGGGCACACTGGATACATAATTGGTATACACAAACAACAGAACTGTGTGTGTGTGTCAGAAAAATGGCCTTACTACAGCAAGTCACGGGAGCAGTAGAATAAAAAACTATATATATATATATTGAACAAGCCCTTTAAGTTATATATATATATATATATATATATATATATATATATATATATATATATATATATATATATATATATATATATATATATATATATATATATATAGTTTTTTATTCTACTGCTCCCGTGACTTGATATATATATAAACTTGAAGGGCTTGTTCAAACTGGGCTTGTTCCTATATGTTTGAACCATATGTGAGGTGAGTAACCTAAGCCCCATCTAATGCCAGGAATGCCCAGCCAAAGTCAAATGTTGCTGTAGCATCCATCATACGTAAACAGCCCTCCAATGTCTCCATACTGCCTGCTGCTTCTACAATGTACAGTTCTTTAGTAGCCAAGTTGATTCATGTACCAAGTGAATACAGGTTGATCTGAAAATACTGCAAAACTTTAAGCCTTGATAGAGAGTAAAATCAAAAGCATCCCACTGGAATAAGACTTTAAAGATGCCTCTTGAGTAAAACAATGGTTGAGTATAGTTGGGAACACTAATGCCTCTCTGTTCTTTGCCATGCATGGCTGATCAAGAGTGTGTGTGTGTGTGTGTGTGTGTGTGTGTGTGTGTGTGTGTGTGTGTGAGTGTGTGTGAGAGACACAGAGAGAAAGAGCGAGTGAGAGACTCAGAGAGAAGGGGGTCGAGTGTCCCCACTCCTCATTAAGACACATCGCAGTCAGAAGGAGCACAAGAGGGGACCTGAATTGCGATCTCATCGTGTGCCCACTAACCCAGGCTGCATCCTGGAGCCTTCAGGGCCCCCAGCCTTTAATCTGCCTTCCACCCTGTGACCCCTCCGACAGAGCACAGACAACCACTAGAGAGCCCTCAACGGAGTGGGGGACGCAGTTCAGAAACTTAGTCTACATACAAATAATGAATTAAATAAATGCACACATGCAAATAGACGAGAAAGTGATTGCCACTCAAGGCAATTTGCATCTCCCGATTACTGATAAACCAGCTAAGACAATCACATTAACTCCCAATTAGTTCTTTTGGTGACAGTTGGTAATTGGCTATGCTTTTGTTTTGCTCTAGATACAGCAGAACAGCAGCTAAAATGAGACTGTACCAGTTCCTATGATAATAACACAATATAAATCTGAGAAAACAGGCAATGGAGAAAAATGATTCATCGGAGCCCAACACTATAAATAGTGACAAGCCCATCTGAGTGACAAGCACATGCTTTAGAAGTTCCTCTTTGAAGAGCTTAGCCATGAGCTGCAGCCTTCATTGGCCATTGTTTGGACAGGGAGAAAAGCCTTTTAAGGGTTTAATTTGATGTCAAAAAAGACTGAGACTCTAAACAGAGCGCCACACTGTGTGACATTCACTAACATTACATAATGTACGAGTCTAAACAAGAAGAACACATTTAGAAAGTGCATACATACTCATGTACTCACACACACAAACCTATAGAAACACACACCTCACACACACACACACACACACACACACACACACACACACACACACACACACACACACACACACACACACATACACACACATATATATATATATATATATATATATATATATATATATATATATATATATATATATATATATATATATATATATATATTAAACATAGGTATTAGACCATGCAAAGGGGATTTGAGCTGCAATTTTCTCCTGAGGGAAAATGAATAGGGTACAATTGAAATCAAAATGAGGATCCGCTGTTCTCATGGCTGCAAATTAAAAAGCGTTGCCTGTGATACCCACTTTCACTTTTGTTGCAATTTCACGGAGTGGCTCTAAAGAGATAAATACTTTGGTAAACACGCTGAACGTAAACATTCAGAAAATTGGCATTCACAATATGCAAAATTTACAGTTAACTCTACTTGAATCCATAGTTATATGTTGTGCTTAACACGAATGACCTATAATAACTGCGGACCAAACATAATAAGGAAAAAAAATTAGGCCATAAATGAAAAAATATTGAGAGACTGAGAGAGGAAGGCGTGGGGGAGGGGTGTCAGCTGTATTGGGTTTTACTGTTTAGAGAACTGATGCGATCAAATATGGTCATGCAATGTGAAAAAAAAGCCTACGTTATCCAAAATATCAAATTACAATTTCAAATGACTTCACATGGCCTGTGGCAGGCCCGCATAATAACATCTTTAAACGTGACACCATCTATCACCATCCGCCTGACTATTATGCGCAAGCAAAAAGCTTTTACTGGGGGCCAAGTTTCTGACCAACCCCCTGCATTCCTTCAGTAAAAGCCTTTAGGAGAGAGAGAGAGATAGAGAGAGAGAGATAGAGAGAGAGAGAGAGAGAGAGAGAGAGAGAGAGAGAGAGAACACATAACGAAAACAGCAACTGAGCAGAACAGTAACGAGAAAGTAATGTTTTCCCGATGGTCTCGCAACTCATAACGAGTCCTTGAAACTCTGTTTGCTTTAAAAGGGATTATCAGAGAGTTTGTTGTGCATTTCGTTCACATCCACCACCACAGTCTCATTAAGTGTTTATGGCTAGACGCGCCGAGAACGTCAATGAGGCCGTGAATCACGGTGGACACAAAAGCCGTGAAACAGGAATTAACCTGCAGAAGTCTTTAAGTGACATTAGAGCTCTAATTTCTCTGTATATATCAGACATTTGCTGTATCAGTGTGGTAACAATAAATAAACTAAACAGAGGCAGCACTGAAAGGAAGATTTTTAGTATGAATAATTTATTTAGCTTGTAAGTAGTCTACTGGGGATATGCGAGCTTAAAACCAACCTTAATATTTTCTTTTGCTGCATAGCCTTCCAGATCAATGCAATGGTTACGTTTATGCAGTTGCTTAATAACACCACAGCTCCTTTTGCAAAGGGAAGGGAAGGAAAAAGCCAGAAACTGGAGTTGCGTTTGAAGGGAGAAACGTTGAGTCCTCGCACTTCTCCTAAGGGCTTATTGCCAAGAATGAGCTTTCATAAAGAAATGGAGCCAGTAGTGTAATTAGTCCAAATCACTGCGGAGCGATACTAAAAATATCAGTGCAACCTCAAATGTCAAAGCCTAACAGATAATCCTTTCCAACAGGGCAAACCTGAATCCGTCTGCCAGGGACATTAAACAAAAACGAAATGGTGTTGTTGAAGTCTTTCACAGAAAAATCGAATGGCTCACGCTGGATGCTTGTCAGTTAGTCTCTCTCATGCACTGTTCCGTTTGTTTGTATGCGTTTGGCCACAGGAGGCTGTTCTATGCTCTGCTGCTCACTTGACAGACAATCGTGGGCTTGCGGTGATGATGTCATTCCGAGCAATGGCTTAAAGATAAAAAAGGAATTGGAGGTGGCTGTTTAAGTGAATGCATGCATGCAAGCATGCGTGTGCACGTGAATGTGCGGGGGTGTGTGTTCAGGGGCTCTCAGCACTTCAATAAAGCACTTCGTACCACTCACAGCTGTCAGAACGCAAAGGCTCGCAGGCCCTGAGCAACATTAGGGGCAAATAATGGCAATTTGGTTTTAATTTAACATGATGCATTACAAACACTTGCTGGAAAGTTCTGGAGGAGCACCCCCCCCCCACCCCCCACCAAACACACACCCCACCCCCCTCCCCTGCAAGAGTCACCCATATGGGAAGGCTGCCTGGCCAAATTTTCTATGCCATTCATGAATGCATAGCAGGCCCAAGGGGAAGCAAACAGGCACCAAAGCAGGAGTCAAGCGATCTGACCAATATCCAAATCCTGGTGTGGAAAAAGCCATATAAATCGGCCAGAGGTCATGACATGGACGAGGGACTGGGTCAAAGGTCATCTCCCCATATAGCTTCACCAGATTTCCAGATTTCGACTACATGAGGCGACAATACGGATTCAAGGAGTCCTGAGGACGTGGGCCGTGACCCTGTGAACTGCAGCAGATAGAGGAGCTACCAAGGCGAGGATGGCGTGGAGCAAACAGCCACCAGACAATCTGGCCGTCACGACGACTCTCAGCCTGGCACTCTGTAGCATTCTCACACTGATAAAACTGACCAACAAAGTCGCAGCAGTAAAAAAAAGCACTACAAAGCACATGGAACCCCCCCCTCCCTCCAAAACCACCCCCACCCCCCAAAGCCACCCCCACCTCACCTCCTGCCAGTGGGTTAGCAACAAGCCCTTATTCTCAAAGCTCCGCTCTGCACGCTGATCCTGCAATCATGTGCATCCGACTGGCTTTCATGTTATTCATTACCAAATTCGGAGGAATATTGTACTTCTCTGGACAATTATGCAAATCTCACCCAGGGCCAAAATGTTTTCAGACTCTAAAAGGTATTTTTATTTCAAACAGGCAGAGAGTATGGAGGGGGAAAAACAGAAATGGATGGAGAAAGAGTCAGCCTTTGGCCTCCAATCCTTAATATGACACATGGATCAGGCATATGGGCTATTAAAAAATGCATGGCCTTTAGTAATTCAATCCAGATTGTGAAATGAGTGGGAAAAAAAGACCTGAATCATCAAGCCTAATGTAGAAAACAGCATTTGAGAACACACGTCAAACCAAAGCAGCCCATAAAGATGCAGGGAGAGACAGAGAAACACTGGGCCCAGGACAAATAACAGCCCGTTGTAGCAAAAGTCTTTTTTCCTGTTTAATGCAAACGATCACGGTATAGGCTGTTGTCAGCGTTAATCGTATGGTTTGCACACAGAAAACAGTCATCATTTTACATAGTGTTTACCTAAGTGCTGGTGCGATCCTTCTGGAGTGTAGAAGGGGATTAGTGTAGATGGAGCAGAGTGCCTCAGCTTGTTCAAGTGTTCAACATGCAGTGCTGAAATAGATCTGACTCCAACATCTGGATGGCATTAATAACCTGCATTAAATCTAGCACAGCCAAATACAGGCTAGCACAAGTGAGACATAGGAACGGGGAGACCTAGAGAGACACATATACGGAGGGAGCAAGGGAGAGAGAGTGAGGTCTCTTGTGGAATTTAGGAGATTTTTCCCACTGTAGTGAAAAGACTCTTTTTGGTGGGACGCAAACAGCAAACAAAATGCTAGACTTTCATTTCCAAAGAACATTAGAAAATGACTACGAATTTCATATCTTATGTGGTAAAAGAGATATTGTCACTATAAATAGGAACCGAGAGAGAGAGAGAGAGAGAGAGAGAGAGAGAGAGAGGGAGTGAGAGAGTAGGAAGAATGAGAGAGTGAGAGAGAAAGAGAAAGAGAGAGAGAGAGAGAGAGAGCGAGAGAAGTGCATCAAATTCTCTGGAAAGTCTTAATGCTGAATCAGATTCGAGAGCAAGCTTTGTTTATTTAAGCAGAAAGCCTGAGGACCGGCTCTGATTGCTAAAGGAACTGGGTAATAGGTAACCTGCCCGGCCCTTGTTGCCCCCCCAACAGCATGGGCACGGAGCAGTGGGGTATGCACAATGTTTCTCAATATTCAAACAGTCTCTTCCGCACATGGCCAGGATGATAAATCTTTTCCCTGCATCTAATTATTCAAATGTTCGGTGAGCCACATGTTCACAGAAGAAGCCAGTGCCCACTTCCTCCCAGGCCTTCCTCGCACCGCTCTGCCTGATGTGCTCCTTTACAGAGCAATGTGCAGTCCTGACAACGCAGCCGAAATATTAATATTAATGCACTCACACACACGCACACAAACTCTCTCAAATTCTCAAATCATAGTATCACTCCACCGTCTCTTCTAAATGTCCACGGATCTCCAGAGATGCACTCCTGGCCGTATGGATGCAGCTGCAGAGATCTGGGCACGGAGGCGCGCACACACACACACCATTTTTTTTCCTTCACGGGAGGAAAATAAATGACCCATTTTTATTACAGCATATGCGGTAAACGTCGGAAACGCTCATCTGCCGCTCGGCTTTTGCAGTTCCACAGCCGCGGACCACGCCATCGGCCCCGGCGTTGTATTTACTTAGCGCAAAATTATGAACACTCCTGAACAATAGCCGTGATAGGAGAGGCCCCTTGAAGTTAAACCACAATGGGCCCCTTTGTGAATCACCCCCCACTCCACTAGACAACAGGCTATCATTAATTTCCCTCCTCATCGCTCTGCACCAATCAAAGGGGTAATCATACACGCCGCATTCTTCTCACACCGCGCTGACGGGCCAGTACGACAAGCAGGATGGGGGAAAAACCCAAAAACAAAGCAAACAAACAAAAAAAAAACAACAAATCCCACCGTGCTAAGTAGAGTGGTTTTATTCATAGCCATAATCATTCCATTCCGTGTGTCCTTAACCTGACTTGCTAACCAGTCCCAAGGCCTGAGCGCAAAGATAAAGCTTTAAGAGGCATTGAGAGAGAGAGAGAGAGAGAGAGAGAGAGAGAGAGAGAGAGAGAAAGAGAGAGGGGAGAGAGAACATCATGCTCGCCACAAAACATGTGTCCTTACAATGGGAACAATCAGAGAACACAGAGAACATTAATGTCTTCTATCTCTGACATGAAAAAAAGACAGAAAAAAACCCTGCGTAACCCATTTTCTCCTCTCCACTCCATAATGCCGTTATTATGCAGTAGAGCTGTGCTTCACTCTGCAATCATTAAGCATATGCCTACATAATAATAGCGACTTCCTAAAAATAAACCTCCTCAGAGACAGGAAATGAATCAGGAGGGTAGAAAAACAGTGTGACCATTACAGAGCATCCACGTACAAATACTCTCAACTAACCCCCCCCCCCCCCACTAACCACACTTTCTAAAGAGGCATTTCGACCCCCTTCCTCTCTCTCTCTCTCTCTCTCTCTCTCTCTCTCTCTCTCTCTCTCTCTCTCTCTCTCTCTCTCTCTCTCTTTCCCAAAGCCTTTGTAGGAGTCATGCAAACATCATCCCTGTTTATTGGGGGGTGGGAGTAGAGGGCTCATTACTGGAGGCCTTGAGCAAGGCTGGGGGGTGGGGGGGGGGGGGGGGGGGCATAAGGAATGTGAAGTGACTCTCCAGGCTATAAGTAGTAGCTCTGCTGAGGTCAGGGTTAGGTCCTGCAGAGGTCAGGGTTAGGTCACACTGAGGTCAGAGCTAGGTCCTACTGAGATCAGGATTGCTGAGTCTCAGTGTTAGTCTGCTGTGGTCAGAGTTAGATTATGCTGAGGTCAGGGTTAGGTCCAGGTGAGGTCAGGGTTAGGTCATGCTGAGGTTAAGGTTTATGATTGGGATTTCAGGGGTCTTTCAGCAACCTTTAACATCTCACACACAATATTATGCATTATGATTCCATTAGAACACACTCCTACTTATTCTAATTACATTTCTAATACAGGATTAACTGGGAATTTTAAACAGGGCACCCAGCTTGCATCCACCTGGCTTAGGACCCAGTCATGTGTGGATAAGACTTTAGTCAATTTACCACCCTTTGTTTTCCTCAGGGAGAGAGAGGGAGAAGTAGAGACAGAGAGAAAGAGAGAAGGAGAGTGTGTCTGCGAGAGAGAGAGGGAGAGATTGACATGTGGCCAAAGGAGCAGGCAGGCAAGGCAAACCCTGTGGATATTTCCATTAAAACACAGAGCAGATGAAACTGCAATTGGCAGGGGATGTCCAGAATCGACTTACTAAAAATATGTGCAAACGAGAGCGAGCTCTGCTTACTCCTGCCACGTTCTCCTGAAACGTTCTCCTGAAACGTTCCCCCTCCGCTCTGGCTTCTCCTCTGCCATTTTTTGGAGCGCTCTCAAAACTGTCGGACGCCCCGCTCCAGTGCCAAGGAGTTGGGAGCCCAGTGATTCGCTTCAGAAAGTTAATGGCCGGGCTAAACACGGAAGATTTTCCACCAACTGACCATCTCGAGGGGCGTAAAACGTGTTCGCCGCTTTCCCTTTTTCCTCTGGCCCTCTCCTCCCTCCGCGCTGGCTTTCTCATCTGTCTCTGATGTGCTTCGAAAACGGCCCAAATCAAATCTATCCCCTCTGTGAGTGGACTAGTGCTTGGGAAACCTCACATGAGCAATGACTTCATACGGCTGCGTTCGGTACCTAATAAATAACACGCCCTTGTAAGTTAAATAAAATTACAGCTTGTTATATGGTCCTTATTACAGTGTGTTTGAGCTCTGCCTAGAGCCTGAGCTGGAAGAAAAGGCATTTTAATCAAAGTATGAAACTCTTATCTACAAGCTGTCAGATTTCAGAACAATCACTGTGCGTAGTAAGGGTGGAAAAAAAGCTGTTTATATCAGAATTAAGATGGCGGATTAGATATTTTCAAGTAATTAAAGGCATCTCGTGCTATTCACAGCCAGCTCATGTGTCCTTTATATAGAACAGATAAACCATTAAGCACATTTTGAGGCATTCATGCAAATCTGTTCTTGCTCAAATTATTATGCAAACAACCACAGTGTTGCTTTCTAGTGCGCGAAGCAGCTAGCGCCTCAGAATTTGGCTGGTGAGGGTGGCTTGATCTGGATTCTTGCTCACACATGAGCTAACCCTTTGGCAAAATAACTCGAGTGGAAGAGCAGTCTGCCTGAACATGGCCTGAAGTCCAACAAGTGAGGATGAAGTACAGTACACTGTCAAAGACACAACACACAGTTTGTGATGAAATATTCATGTTATTGTTAAGGATTTAGTCATGTAGAGGTCTTGCAAAATTGCTCATTTGTATTTCAATGAAAGAGCATTGTATTTTGGTTGCCAAGTTTAGAGATGCAAAGCATTATTAATCACCTTATCTCTTGCTGTTATTTCTAAAGTGGCTTCTTGGAAGTCACTCTGCTCCTTCTTCCTCGTCAAGTTTGTAAAAAAGAAAAAAAAACATGAGGTTTGGTTATATTTTCATAGTGTGGTTACACTGTTCGACTAGTAAACTCTGAAAGCTATTTCCTACAGGTCTTGCATGGGTCATGTCCAGCAGTCATGTGACCAGCAGCAAGCCAGCATGTGGCTTACAAGGAAAGTACCGAGCCGTTAGTGAGTGCACCTGTAATCTGTCACGTGAAAGTTCCTCGAGCACCACTTCAAGCTCTAATAAAACCCCCTTCGGTGTGTCAGCGGCTATTTCAATTTCAAAGACAGGTCGTCCAAGCCGCTGCCGTCAGTGTGCAATTACACGACTGTGGCGAGCTCTCGGACGACTGAGCCAGCAAGAGGACAGATGGTGTCTTCTCTTCCGTCATCGAGGCAGCCCTGTAAGGAGACTGGGGTCAGTAGAACGTGGCTGACAGACTACATCGCCCCGGCTCTGACCCCGGGTGTAAAAAACACCCCCGCTCAGTTGGGCTGCACGCTAAGCTCCATTGTGGAGAATGACCTGGCTTACACCTCTCCAACATCGCTCCCTCATTCTGGTTCGGGGCCGACGGTCCAGCCACTAAAAGCAAGTGTGTCTGTCTGTTTCGATTACGGGCGGTGTGATCAGAAATGCTCTCGGGTGTTTGTTCCTGTTCCTGTGCTAGAGGCATAGCTCATCACCCTGCCAACGGAACGCCAGTGGGTCTTCAGCTCTGGAGCTGAAGCATAACAGGTCGTTGGGTCGGTTCGTCGGTTCATTCATTTATCCGGCTATCAACAATTCATTCAGTCATTCGCTTCTTCATGCCTTCTGTCACTCATTCATCCCAGCTCATGTCCACTGTGGCTGGCGCTTACCGAACTCGTCGCAGACGCTCTCGTTCTCCAGCAGCGTGGGGTGCTCGAACGTGTCCCTGCAGTAGAGGATCTGCGTGCTGCCCCTGAGCGAGGCGATGCCCCCCAGCGCCAACACCACGTGGTCCGTCAGGAGCGCCGCTGGCCGCTCGCGCAGCCGGGCCACGATGGAGCGGTACCGGCAGTACTGTGGGTAGCTCAGCACCAGGACCCTCTTCTCCTCCCCGTCGTCACCTGCAAGCACATGTGGCGAGAGAAGTTAGACAGGAATGTTCGGTCAATCGCGTGCGATGTCGAATCTCCGTTGCTGCCCTATTGACAAGCACAGGAGCTGCTCTTATTGCTTTGGTGACATATGGTGCTTCTAATGGGTGGAGTAGTGGTCTTGCTTTGCATCTATGTGCAATACTGTGTGAGTTTCAAGGGAGCAAACGGTCATTACTGACACTCATCTCATGCTCCTGGGGTCTGAATGTTGCTTAACTCGACAAAAGACCTCTTGCCTGGAGTGGGAGAAACTGGAAACTGGAACCCAAATCTTACTGATTCTGACACAATAAACCAGGCAGACTCCTGCTTAAGCCAGAATAAAGCTGAGATAGATAGATATAAGATATAGCTGCAGCCAAAACCACTTCTTCAGTATGACAGCTCCCTGTTAGGAGTGATGGCACGAACGACTTCAGGCACAGTGCCGCGCCATTCAAGCCCGCACCATCAGAGAGCCAAGCAAGTGCCTGTCCGTCTTCCTCCATCCACCGTGACATCCCCTCGGCTACAACGAAAACAGAAGACCCACGGCTCTGCTGACAGAACCCACTCCCAAATGTCTATACAGATCAAACAAATGCAGTTGCAACACCGCCAAACTCCATGCTGTGGTGCTGAATGACTCCAGAGTCATTCAGAACAGAAAAAACCCTGGAGACACATGAATAGAGAGCTTACAGTCACAGGTCTGGTCCGGAGGCCGGCCTGTCCGGAGGCTGTCTTGTCCGGAGGCCGGCCTGTCCGGAGGCAGCCTTGTCTGCAGGAGGCAGGACAGACGGGTGAGGAAAAGGCCCCGACACTGAATCTCTGCAGGACTGCAAGTGATCTGACGGTTGCAAATCTGATATCGATTGGCCCACAAATTTGGGGTTTTGCTAGTGCAATCATTTGTTTTTAGCAGTTTGCATGAGATAAAATGTGCCTGGGCACCTGACTGCAGAAACGGTGACAGAAAAATATCAAACTTCATGCACACAGCACAAGTGCGGGAATAAGGACTAAGGCCGTGGTGCAGACACGTGTGGGCATGGCAGAAGAGTTGTTTGCTATTTTCATGACCGGCGGCAGAGGCATTAATCCAGCACAAAGCAGTGTAATTACAAAAAGAGAGCAGGTTAATACATGAATACATACTCAGCAGGTGCGGTTAGGTGCACCACAGCAATATCCAATCAAATGAACTGTTCTCATTCACTTTAAAAAGAGTGAGTCGATAGTTGTTCACTGAGATGAGTAATAAAACTAATATTTATATACATATGATATGATAATTATTTAAATTACTTCAATTATATACTTTCCGTGCATAATGACACTCCAACTGTCTGGCTCACATTTGATAGTCACACTAGATTTGTTTTGCCTTATGAAAATAATACTTTTAAAAAATCAGTTACAGTGATGTTCCTGGTCAAAATACCATTTGTAAGGAGCTGGGCATGTCTTTATGTGCCTGCTTGAAGTATGGAAAACCTCCCGTCTGTGATAAGAGCAGGTCTGAGGTGGTACGAGCTCTGGTTTAAGCCGAAAAGGCTTCGAAACAAACACCGCATCGGCGGATTTGAAATGCCACACCCCCCTGCTGTGCTACCCTGCCCACTTTATCGCAGCCGCATTTATTTCTGTCCAGCAAATGACCAAATGGCTATAAATGCATGTGCGCCCTCCACAATAAATAAAAGGCAGGGTTAGGGTGCTTTAAGAGCACAGCGCAACCAGGAAATCAGAGCCCTTTCACTTCTGTTGCTTATCCTTTATTTTGCTTTAATGGGACGTGATACAGTGACTTAGGCTGGATTAATTGGAAATCTTCTGTGCCTCTTTCCTCTGTCCTATACTCCTCTTGACAGACACAAACACATAAAGACCTCCCCGAGAAGACAACATTCCAGATCTTTGACTGAGTGCATATTTGTCTCTTCAGTTCTACATAGTACAGTGACTCTCACATTGTGTCCACTGAAAGAGCAAGAACCATTGTCCCATTGTAACAAGCATAGACCTCCATTGTCCCATTGTAACAAGCATAGACCTCCATTGCCTACATCAATGAATAAAAGAATTAATTTACTCCTTGACATGAGAGACTATCTCTCTTTCACTCTGACATCTCTGTCTAGCTGTCTCTCTTTCTCTCTCTCTATCTCTCACACACACGCACACACACACACACACACACACACACACACACACACACACACACACACGCGCACACACACACACACACACACACACACACACACACACACACACACACACACACACACACTTCTGCTACTCCTCTTTAATTGCTGTTAGCACATCTGAAGTCAGTCTCAAAATGTCCAGCTTTTTCTGGGCCAGCCTGGCCCATGTTAATCACCCTGGGATCCTGTGAACAATCTCCTGATTAGATTTCTCTCTGGGCCAGAGATGAGGCCAGAGGAGAAGAAGATGAAGCAGACCTCCCCTGCCACATACTCATTCTGCTCATAAAATGTAACCTTTCCCAAAGAAAGGCATTCTTATCTCTTTGCTATTTAATTGGTGAGGGCTGCACTATCATTAGAGGGCACTGGAAATTGCATTATGCAATTTTACTTTAATACCAGCGACAAGAGTCCCTTGTCAGGAACTGTGGGGCCACGAGGCTGGGGAAGGGGACCGGGGGGAGTGAGGCTCTGATTGGTCACAAAATCAACCCTTCGTATCTGCATGACTAAGCCTCACGTGTCTTATCAGATCCCCGGGAAGAGACTCACACTCTTTAACTATGGCAATGTTCTCCTCGTTTACAGCTCAAGTGCTCCACAAAATGTCAAATGGCCCTCTGTGGGAATATATTTACATAACACCTCTCCACTCTGCGCCCCCGCCAAAGAGGGCCAATTAAACATAAAACGGGGATGTATGTGGTAAAACGCCTCTGGATTTTAATAATTCATGTTATTTTGTCCCATAAAATTTTAGGAGGGAGGCTCGAGGATCTGTGACATCAATCTCAGATGGTATGGGGAAATTGGCTCTTGTTTTTGGTTGTTTTTATGAGACAGAAAATATACACCGTTCACCTTAATGTTTCCCACTGGGGAAGAATGTCAGCTTACAGAACTGGACCAAATAAAAACTAAATGCAGCTCAAAGCGTGGACACCCATCAATTACGACATCTTTTTTTGTATAAGTATTAGCGCACATTACATTGTAATTATGATGTATGGCATATGAAAGACGACATGACCCAGATAAACATCTGACAATGCCTGCACACAACTTGCTCTTGTACTTGCCCGAGCTTGTTAAGGAAGTTTACGGAGGCCTATCTCCACATCACCTGTCAGCCTGTTAGCTCTCTCCATGTGTCTGCCTGAGCCACAGACTTTTCCTCCTCACCAGCAATTACAAATATCTGGATAACGCTGGATTCCAGCGACATCAAAAGCTCCTTTGATTTTCTCGGAGGGAAACCTGAGTGCTTGCTAAGACATTGTTCGGCATTGGCTCTGCCATCTCCCCTCAGACGCCTGGGTGCAGTGACTGAGCTGCAAGAGAAACAACTTCCAGTGAACGGCGGCCACTAATGTACATGCAGAGGCTTCAAAGGGTTTCTAAATGGCCTAGTAGATTCCCAGAAAGTCAAACAGAGGAGCTGAGGTGCATTCCAGTAGGACTCCGCCCTCCGAACCAACCCTTGTCCAATACATTGCCACTGTCGAATGAATCAGGCTTGACAAATGAGCTTTAATAGCTACCTGTCTCTTTGAAACATGCGGGTCAAAATATCAAATTGAGCATGAGAGAGTGAGTGAAAAGGTGAGAAAGAGAGAGAGAGAGAGAGAGAGAGAGAGAGAGAGAGAGAGAGAGAGAGAGACTGTGAATAGAATATTCCTGGCAGAAGCTGGTTATTAGGTGTCCAGGTTACTGTAGCCCATTAAAACAGACGGCTGTTGATGTGAAGATTATTGGCACGTGTTATTATTGATACTAACGTGCTGCACACCGTGAAACGCAGTGGCGAAGGGAAAATGTGTGTCATTGCCAAGGCAACTGTTTTAATGGAATACTTCTCGTCAATAATGGCTAACACAATTACATTTTGGTCATAAACCCATGAATCAATGTGCTTGCTGTGTTTTATGTGTGTTTGTGTTCTGTAAATCGAAATGTCTACATGGGTGTGTGTTATTACTGAGTTATTACAGTGCTGAGAACCAAGGGGTGGGGGGGCAGGCTGAGTTTTGCTGGTATGTGGAATGCTGAAACACAAGACGTTAGATGCTTTGGCTTTAGTGTTTCCTTTCTCAGTGTAATGTATATTTTGATCATTATCATGCACACATTAGTGCAGCCTATACCAAATAACATCGTACTGTTCGTTTGGCAAACAGCTTGCGTTCTGCACCCCTGCTGGGTCATTAACAGGATACTACTGCTTTAATAATTCACCAGCCCAAATGCCAAAAAGCATGGTATCACAGGCTATCCACAACAGCGTTAATCTGGGCAGCGCAACAATACGACGCCAGCCCTGAAATATTTTAGCCTGCAAACTAGGACGGATATATTTGTTTCAAGCAAATATAGCAAGGCAAGGCTATGGGCAGCACTACTATTTACATGGAGGTTTATCTTTTACCCTTTACAGACTACTCCAAAATGCCACTGCCTCTCCTGGTGAATAGTCCTCTGTCTCTGTAACCTCCATACAAAGCTAGGACACGGCGAGCAGCGGGACATCAGCCTCTCAAGCTGTTTGTCTTTATTTCCCAGGTATGGGGCCGTCAGCAAACCATGTGTGCAGAATTCCTGTGTACCCGATTGCCCGCCACGGTCTCACATTACTTAAATATATGAAGCCTTTCATATTTAAATGACTCTAATTCCCCTTCCACCGGGCCCTTATTCTTTTTGAGCTATCTTAAGAGGTGGAGAACGTCGTTGCCCTATTCAGACGTCTCCCTCTGTTCGCCACCATTATGCCTCCAACAGGCTTTCCTTTCACTTGGTAGTAGGGGACTCCTCCAGTATATCATATTTGCCACGGACCCAAAGGAGACTTCAATTCAAAACGGGCCGTGAAAAATCCAGCAGGAGTCTGTTGTTCCAGGGCTCCGTTTAGGGGGCAAGCACTCTCGCCTGCTTGGTAAATTGGCATGATGCAGGAGCAGCAATGGAAGACCTCGCAGTCTCCTCCAGTCTACGGCGAGTCAGGCAGCCCCGTACCTCCCAAAGCCTCCATAACGCTGCTTTTTATTGAACCGTATCCTGTCCGCATGCAAATATCCCCAAGTGAAGTAGTTCCGGAATATTTCCCCCAGTGTCCATGTAACCCGCTTGCCTGATGATTTATGTTGCTTGGTGATATTTTGCTGGCTGGCCTCGCCTTCCATACGAGTCCTGTGTTTTCAGTATTAGAAACAGGTTATAGAAACACATAGAAACACGATAAAACAGTGCCAGCTCCAATTTTCCTTGGGTTCCTAAGACCTTTGCAGAGTACACTTAGGTCATTTTAAATACTTCCATAGCCTAAAGAAAAAACCTGCAATATTTCTAGTCATGTGTCTGTCTATCTAATGTGCATCCTTGTATAAAATGAGGCCACGCTCACAGATACCGTTCCAGTAAAGGTTAGGATTGTTCAGCATGCACCAAATAGGGAATGACTCAGACATGTAAAGCAACGCAAGTTAAGTGACTGTAACGCAGGGCAATCTTATTTTATCTGAGTGTACTCTGCATCTCACGGTTTACTGTATAGCAAGCTTTCTTTTCAGACTACTGCAGGAAGATTTAACTCAGGCTTCCATGAAACACTGCTACGGCTTCTGAGTTACACAGATAAGGCCTGTAATTAAGATGAAATGTTGATTTACGCTGGTACAGCAGTAACTGAGCTGGAATTTCAAATGAGAATGATAACACTGTGAGCACTGCTGCTCTGGACGTTCACACTCAAAGCAAAGCTCACTAAATCTCTTCAAAGATGCATATTACTAGGTTCCTAAATACCTAATGAAACAGATGACTTGTTTTTTAGAAAAGTATTTTTCATGAAACACAGTAAGCATATTTACAGTGTTACACAGTAAGCACACGGCAGGCCGACAGGAGTAGTGCTGAAGAGGGAATAAATGCAGGTCACAGGATGCGTATGTATTTTTGATCACGTATGAACGAAGGTCTCGTGCGTAGTCTTATGAATTGTTTAAAAGCTGCTAAAGTGAAACATCTTTGATAGCAGCCTTTCTAAAAGCCCCTGAAAATTTGGGAAACTAATGAGATAAAAATATTTAAAATGTATCTATTCTTTATACATTCTGTCTTTGTAACTGCAGGTTTTAAGAGGTGATATTGCTTAGTTATTTTCTACTGAACACCCTAAAACAGTTACACAAATAAACCTTTCATAAGTAGTTGCAAATGGTTAAATGTAACTGATTCCAATTAGGTCATTAAACAGAGTATAAAATTTTAGCTAGAAATGAAGGTTTGTGAACAACAGCATGAAAACTACTGTGTTATAACAGCATGAAAACTATGTTAACTATGTTTACTGATAATCAGTATCGTAGTTCCCAGTAGAGCCTAGTAGTTCAATAAGGACAGCAAATTTAGTTCTTCACAGCAAAAACAGTTATAAAATCAATGGTTTCCTATGGGAGGACAGAGGGATAAATGAAAGAATAGAAAGGGTAGATGGATAGATGGATGAGTCAATCAATATGAAATGCAGTTTAGTGCTAGCTATTGTGAAATTTCACCAAGTTGGATCACTGTAACTTGAACATTAAGGAAGTTATAAAATCTGTGGCTTCGTAAGGAAGGATGAAGGGATGGAAAAGGATGAAAAGGACTGTTTAAAACCATATAAGACCATATGTAGCTTACATACAGTTGATTCCGTACTACAGATTTGTACTATCTATACAGCTGATGGAGTTATTAAATCAATGGATTCCTATGGGAGGATGGAGTGATGAAAGAAGGATGAATAAAGAATGAGTGGAGAAAAATAAATGGATGTCCAGATTTATTATATATAGTAATTTTGGTGGTTATAACATACAACACAGGACAAAATGGGACAAGGTTAAAAATTTGCCATGTGTAAATCTATGGGTAAAAATGGTTGGTTGAAGTCATAGAAAAGTTGTATGCAAGTGGTGTATCTCTGTGAAAAGCACAAGTACATCTTTCAGGTATAGGACGGAGGTTCTTGCAAAGTGTGGTGGTTTAAGCTGTAGACGACATACCATTCTGTTTTTTTTTAGCATCAGAATAGTAATAATAAGATGAAGAAATCTGAAACCAGAGAATTGGCTTTGTCAAGCCAACTTAATAATAACAATAAAAAAAGAATAATAATAAGAAAAGAAAGTTGACTTTGTCAAGCCAACTTAATTTCCGGTAATGCTCCGGTAATGAATCTCTATACATGACCCAAACTGAATTGTGTTAAACCCCGATAATATCTCAGAGCTAATCCCTGGCCAAACACAAAAATCTAGCAGGCTGTTCAGTTATCTACAGTTCCACTCCATTTCACGACGCAAAACCAAATATATATTTTGGTCCCAATTTAATAAGCAATTTAAATATGCATTAAGTCAGGAAGCAGGTGTCAAACACAACGCCACAAACACAAATGACGTCGGCATCAAAACAATTAAGTTAAGCTTCTTTGGTGTACAGGGGGAAGGACGGTGTATGTTCTGGTGAGCCCTGCTTTAAACAGCGACAGCCTTCTATTTTAGCACATGAGTGGGAGAAATGATTACAATTTACACTCAGCTGACAGACGAGCAGAGCAGAATGGCATTACTCGATGAAACCAATTAAAATGTATTCAGAATGTGACACAAAGGAGTGGAGTAGATGCCAAGAGGGGAGAAGATGTGCACTATCAATGCACCATTGTGTCGATTTCTTTATCCAGTTACTGATAGACAAGGCCTTTTCAGCTACTGCTCAAAGAAGAAATAGTCAATAATTGTATGCGCTGTCACAAACAACTCATGCAAACTGAAGGATTCCTGGACATTTTAAAGCATCTTGAACGGTCCGCCGAGGTTTCCTGTACAAGGAAAATAAAAACGGCGAAAAGCAAACAAGATGAACTTTTTTTCCTCTGCTCGATTCTGTTCTGTCGATTTCTCACTGTGGCAAAGTCTCGTGGATTTTGATCAAAGTCGATACATTATACAACCGCCAAGCCTTCCCCCTGTGTTCCAGCTACGAGAACGGGGCTGACGGAGGAAGAATCGTCTGAAGTGTGCAGTTTACTAGCCTGGCATGCGTCCTCCACCATATGTTTGTGAGATGCCACATTGATATACATTTATCTACCCACGCAGAGTCAGACGCCAGGACAAAGCAAACGAGGGCACCGTCACCGATGGGGAGCGGGCTGCTACCTGCTGGCCCCATGCGCTCACACAGGGCAAAAGGTCATCTGGATGACCAGTCCAGTTTTGGCCATGACGGTCCTGGAGAGCCCGGGCAGGTGGGTGTCAAGCGAGGCTAGACAGCTTCGGCCCGAGAGCTTTAGGTGATGTGGGCACGGCAGGACATTTGTCACCGCTTTGAACTCACACCATTTCTTGGGCCTCCACCTTGCAAGGGTGTGCCCCTCCACCAGACGTCTGCCACAGATTGGGGTAGGCGCAGCAGCCCCTCACTACAATTCATCCTCCTCTTTAAAAAAAAAAAACAATAACTACATGTTTAATGAACTTGCTTTAAAATAACGCAACCCCACTCGTTTTCAGATATTAAGATGCGGCAGGAGCAGAGATTCATTTAATTAGTTAATAATTAAATGCTTCATGCACGTGCAACAACTGGGGCAGCATGTAGTAGTGCTTTATCACTGAAGAAAGTGGACGGGTGCGAGGATTTGAGATATGGAGTGAGCAAATTATACGACGTTTAATATTTAAGGAGAGAAGGCTTCTCAGGTTTCGCAACTCCCACCCCCACGGGTGGCCCGACACGAAGTGATTGGCTGGTGATAATAACAGATTAGTCATCCTGACTGAATGGGGCTTGCCACATTGTAGCTTTCTGACAAATACAGCCAGCCCCCTCAGGTTCAAATGTAAAGTTCCACAATGGTTGCCTGGAGGTGGTGGGGCTACTTAATACAACTGGACACCACAGCATTAACATTTAATTGAATTTTCCCCCATTTAAAAAATGCAGGGGAAAAAAAGAAACGAACAGAAATACAATAATTTAGTCGGATAAATTATTTTCCATGTCAGTAACTTTAACAAAGCCTTTTTTGCCCCTCTACTGAGTTTCAGGTTGTTTTGGGGGGCTATTTTCATGTCATGAGAGGGAGAAAGTCACATCAATAACTTAACTGTTGTTTCAGCCTCGGTTAATGGACAGACAATAAAACTATTCATTTCCTCAAAGGTCAGACTAGGGAGCCATGCGCATTGTTCTGAGGCTGGGCTGGCCCGGCACTTATCTCCCCACCACACATACCCCTGCTCGCGGGGCTCGGGCCGGCTGGAAGTGGAGCAAAGCAACAAGAAAACAAACAGGGGAGGACGTGAAACCAGGCCGTGATTACGGCGCACACTATTCCTACTACAACACCCCCCACACACACTTCTCTTTCCCTTTTGTGTGAGGAAAAAAAAATTCCACAGAAAACCTGCACCGCCATTATTAGAAAACGAACAGACTTTTTCCACATCAATCCCCAGCTCAACGGTTTAGAAGGGCTGGCGCTGAGCCAGGGTTTAGTCAGAGGGGGAATAACGATATGAACAGATCAGTGGGTTATAATGGACAATAAGCCCTGTAATCGTCCAAATGGGCCTGCCAATAATCAAAACACGATGCCTATAAAAAAAAGGGGCAGGCTAAGAGAGGCTTGATACACTTGTTTTTAACAGATTTGAAACAAAAATGAGACGACTGTTTGGGTTGGTTACAGACTACAAACACAGTATCCAAGTGTGTTGTTCATTTCCTTTGACTGTACAATAACACTGTCTTTAATAGTAATAACCACAATCCATTTTGTTGTGGGTAACAATGGATGGAAAAAGTCAGCACTGCAGCTGAAATAGTATAATTTGAAACATAAAGAAATATGCTTAGAGTATCTGCATAATAATGTGTGTTGTTACACAAGACCAGAATACAGGACCCAGTTTCCTGCTTGCAATAACCATGTAGCAACACAATTTGTATTTAGTGAAGAATATATTGCTTTGACTGCAAGAGCTAGCATGTGATCTGTTTTTCTCTCTTTCACCCTCTTTTGGCATTGGCCTCTTGCTTGCATCAGCACAAATGTTTCGTGGGCTGCCATTTCCAGGACGTATGAAAACTGAACATCAGAAAGGTCCCTGTACCAAATCGAGTGCGACACCGAAGCATTTTTGACATGAATGGCGTTTAATCAGTGGGCCTCGCTATCGCCCCCCAGTGGCAGAGTGTCCTGAAACATTTCTCCTTCCATTCAGATCCAGAGAGGGGGCCCAGGCCAGCTGTTCTTATGCCTGATCCACTACTGCCATCTCTGGCACGGGCGATCGGCTAGCGCCAATGACTCGGGCCTATCGCCACGAATTGGAGCTGAATTCAGGCGTGATGTGGGACTGGCATGGTTTCCTGGGGATGCTGTCATGTGGGCTCCATCCGAGAGATGCGGGAACCACAGCATCCACAAGCTGCCTGTGGGTGCTGGTACTGCTCCATCACACCTAACCCAGTGAGGGAAGTGGCAATGATATATAGACGGAGTGACGTATAGAGTGACATATAGACAGATTTACATATAGACGGGGTGACGTATGGATAAAGCGACATATACTGTAGATGGACATATAGATGGAGTGACATATAAGCAGTGATATATGGGGTGATGTATAGACAGAGCAGTGTATAGATGGAGTGACATATAGATGGAGTGATGTTTAGACAGTGTCAAGTATAGACAGAGTGATGTATAGACAGAGTGACAGGCCGAGGAATGATGTGTAGACAAAGTAAAGATGGAGGAACGATGTATAGATGGAGTGATGTATAAATGGATGAATGATGTATGAACAATGAAGGGAATAATGGATGGTGGATGGATAGAAGGCCATTAAAAAAGATGCAGAAAAAATTCATGCAACAACAGACCTATCAAAGAGTTAGGGTGCAGAATCAACCTCAATATTCAACTCAAAATATTATGATAAATACATAATACTCTAAATATGCTAACATTTTGAAATAAACGACTACTGCCTGATAAAACAAAGATGACAGGAAGTAAAGGCTTAGAGAAGTCTCTCCCGCCATCACTCCGTCTCTCTTCATCTCTCAATTCATTCAAAACACAGCTAAAAACTCACCTGTTTTCTCAATATTTTCACCTAAACTCTTCATCCTAGCCCGGCTTCAATTTATTTAATCTGTTGTATTGGTGTTGCTTGTTTTGTATTATTTTTTTTTATTTATTTATTTATTTTTTTTGTATTGTTTGTTAGTTTGCGTATTTTGGTTTTTGCATCTGGAAAGCGTCCTTGAGCATCTTGAAAGGCGCTATACAAATGGAACTTATTATTATTATTATTATTATTATTATAAACTTAAAAAAAAATCCTTTATCACATCAGGTTAAGCACACAAGTTTATTCCAAACCTAATGCTGTGAAAACTCAAGTTTTCAATAAGGAGCCAGTATCACATTACTGACAAGCCAAACCCCCAAACTCTTCACACCACTCCCTCAATCTAACACGCAAAGGCAAATAAATATTCCGATTTACACCTCTACCAGGTTGTCAGCATGCATTAATATCATCTCCCTTAACCAAGAGAGAAAACCCCTCCCTGTGTACTTGTGGGTACGATCTGTCAAGCAGGTTGTTAAGAGGTATTGTTCAGCTGCTGGTGGAGTAATTGTGAGGGTACATCTTATCCTCTGTGAAAGAGAAGACATTTCAAATATATCACCCTCACTCAGCTGTGGCCTACTCAAATACCTTCACACTCCATGTAAATGCTGGGCTTCGCTCCTCCAAATTAACCCTCGTTAAGCTCCGAAATCCCTCGCCTGGTGTTGGATTCCACCTCTGCCGCCGCGTTTCCATCACACATATCATCCTGAGACAGGGCGTGATTCGAAACTACCCATAAACATGACAACAGAGGTCTATTGTGTACGGGTAAGCACCTACTCTCTTACGACATCACACCCAGCCCTCGCCGCATCGCAGGGGAGCCGGATGAAATACAGCTGAAGTCGAAGTCAGCATGGAGCGTTTTTATTTAAAGCTACATACACTGGCAGACAGGAGGACGGACGGATGGAAGGACGGACGGACGCTTCCTCCTGTTAGACTCCTGTTGTAACCTGAATCCCATTCGCGTGCAAAGTAATGAGCTGAAGGAGACAAGCTATCTGTATCATCTGGGGATTTAATGAGGGAAAATATATCCTTAAGACACAAAGTCAAACTTCATCTGAATATAACAAGGCCAGAAGGGAGATACTTTAATTACAAGATCAGGAATGCATCAAGTCAATTTTTAAGTTGTTTTTCTCTCCCCCCCCCCCCTCCCCCCTCCTGTGTTCAGCTTCAGTGAAAGTCATTAAACTTCTTTTTCTCCTCCCTTCATCTAAGGCAGTAACTTGGCAGCTCATATAAGAAATATGAGCATGTATAAGCAAGTGTCCTTATACTGTGTTTTCCATTACTGGACCACATTGAGTCTTTATACGGAAACGCTTTTAGTGCCACTCTGCAGAGATCATTATCTATGAGAAATTATGTTAGGCAGCGAGTGGAACCCACTGGTTGAGGATTTTCATTCATGAACCGGCCAAAGTCGTGTCAGTGCAGAATTAGGGCAGGTAGTACGAGCAAGTTATAGATGTCTGAAGGCCTTGAAATAACATTGGGTTGAGAATGATTGAAATTGAAACAGGCCATCGTTAACTAGACTTGTACCGGTCCCACTTGCACGGCCTCCCCCAGTGTGCCGACTGTAGCCTAATATGGCAAAATCTTTATAGCTGTCCTCCCATCCCCTCCGAGACAAGGCTCAAATTATAACGGCCCCTTCTCATGCCGCTGTTAAATCCACCTAGCAAGGCAAGGCTTTTACAGTCTAATTATGGCAGGAAGGCCGTGCCTTTTGGATCAGAACATGCAATGTTCCAATGCACGTCCCAAAACTCTCTGCGGCTTCATCGTTGGCCAAACGGGTGGCCAATCGCGGCAGAGATGAGCACGGCCAAAACTGATTGCAAAGGCAAACGATCTCTCTGGACAGATATTACAGGGAGTTTCTGTCACGGAGCCCTCTCAGTCTCCGTCTGGCACACAACCCAGCAGGATCTCATCCACACGGGCCCCTGGAAAAAATCCTCTCGTTTAATTATTAAAACACTCCCTATTTCTGCAGGTGAACAATTGCTTTTTTATTTAGGGGCTTCAATTATAGCCAAACTCTCTCTCTCTCTCTCTTTCTCTCTCTCTCTCCCTCTCTCTCTCTCTCTCTCTGCATGTACTAAGCTGTTTCACTTATGAAGAAGGCAAATCTTCCCATCAATTGCTCCCTTTCTTCACCTGAGTTAAGTGGCATTAAAATGCTCTGGCCAAGAAAGCAGCTGGTAAAGCCATCATCCCAAATCCAAAGGCACCTTGCAGCCGCTGCCGTGGTTACAAATTAAAAAGCAAATGAGTTTATTCCATGTCACCAGCAATTTGCACTAATTCAACCCTTCAGAAATGTAAACAGACTTTCTCAAAGGTCAAAACCGAGCCCAAAACTGACATGTCTAATTTATATGGCGGTTTCAATTAATGGTTTATTCCCATCAGCAGAGCTGTTTTTAAGGCTGCGTTCTGCTACTGAAAAGAGCTGCATTGCTGCTGAATGATCCCTTTCTTTCTCCGGGTAACAAAGAAAATTGAGAGAGAGAAAGAGTGAGGGAAAAAGAGTGAGAGAGACAGAGAGAGTGAGAGTAAGGGAGAGTGAGAGAGTGTGTTTGTGTGTATTTGTGTGAGAGAGAGAGATTTAGAGACAGAGAGAGAGAGAGAGAGAGCGAGAGAGAGAGAGAGAGATGGCCTTTGGTTCTGTGCCAGAATATTTTGCTTACCAAGTGGATCTGGAGGCACTTTGAGTAAGTGCATTTAGAATCCTGACAACACAAACAAGGCTAATATAGTCATTAAAAAGTGACTTATTAACAATACAGAAATGTGCACTGGCAATATGCGCAAATAATAAGGTTAGAAGAGTGACAGTAAATAAATCACAGGCCTTTTTTGGTCACCCTCCTATTGATTTGCATTTGCAGCTGTAGCCTCCATGTAAGCTTAAGTGACAAAGCATCCATTATTGATTCTCCTATCTAATCTCGGCCTGGGCAACTAATACATCAGCCAATTCAAGGACAATTTAACGTTTGCTTCCATGGGCAGAGACAAAGCTGTATGCAAATTCTAGCAACTGGCAAAGTCAGGGGAAAAAAAAGATCTGTGGCCTGCTGTATAATTACTCCATCTTCTAAATGGGGAAATATGTAAGTATAGTTCTCTTAGATGTCCCTTCAGTCTGCCTGCGAGCCTAAATGCTCTGGACTGCAAATAGACATTTCTCCTTACCAAATCCTGCACTGAAATAAGACGCTTCCAAAGAACGTGGATATTCTTGTTTTGCTGTTTCTTGGCTTGCAGCTAGTATCTGCTACACAGGAATGCAGCCAAAATGACATGTTTATATGGCCATAAAGCTCACGGTGAGGCTTTAATGCTTGACAGTGAAGGACTCAACAATAACTTAGGCATGTTACAGATGTATAAATGCATGTCATGTAGTTTCAGACTGCCACTCGACACCACAGTAAAGCGAATACAACAGTAACCTTTCACATGGTAGAAAAAAATGACACTGCTTTAACAGTGCAATCAGTGAGCGAGCATAATCACAAGTGAGAATAGTCTGTGACTAAATTAATGAACATTTAGACACCATATTGTTCAGTGCCAATAAGCGATGTAAACAGAAGACAGACACAAGATGGAGGGAATACAGATGAGGAGGTGGCACCGTGCCTGTTTTAACGACCATGGTGTCAGTCGCTGGCTGCTTTCTTCACACAGAGGGAAGTAAAACCTATTCCCTTTTCCCCGCCACTGATGATTGTATCAGCCGGACAAGCAGAGTGCAGTGTTCATCTCTGTGAAGACATCCTGTCCACCGCGGCTAACTACAAACACGACTTTACTCTCGGACGCAGGTTAAATACCCACTTGAAACGGGGCACAAATATTTGAAGGATTAAGAGATCCCGATGATTGATCACAGGTCTTAGGGAGTACGTTTTTCCGCAATCGGGAAGTAAACACTGGCCAAAGTGCCGTGCTCTCTGTCTACAGTCGTGTCTTTGGATCCAGCACGTGCTTATGAGCGGAGATCGCTGTCATAAAGCCTCAGTGGATGGGCCTCTTTTTTCTCAAGAGAGCTTCGAAGTGAACGAGAACCATAACACCGCCAAGCTGGAGTCATCGTCACCTCAGCATCTCAGCCCTCTAATGGCCAGCCCAGCTCAGAACCACGCAGAATCATAAAACATGGAGCCTGTGTACTTTTAGGAAGCAATCGAACAACAGACAAAACCTTGCTCCAATTCCTCATTTATATGTGGACTGTCTACACAAAAAAAAAATGTGAGGTGTGTCTGTGATAAAAGCCTGTTGACAGGTTACCGAGTTCTGCCTTCTCCCGCAGGACGTCTTTGAAGTTGAGGCCGCTGTTGAGCGTGGACTCTCTGTAGCGGTGCAGGGCCTCCCTCTGTCCGTTTCTGCCCAGCTCTTTCAGTGTGGAGGCTTTGAGGGGCACGGCCCGTAGGCCCTTGGTCCAGCAGGATACGTCCCACACGGTCCATTTCACCAGGTCCTCCAGTTTCACGATGACCTTCTCGGACACTGCGATCACCTCATCCTGCCAGGAGAAAGACAGGCAGTTCAGGCTGGCTGCAGGTGAATGATCGAGCACATTTTGGCGAGGGGGAGAGACACACTGTGTGTGTCTGTGTGTTTGAGTGTGGATACATGCATTTATTTCTCATAAATTCAGCATCAGATGAAAATATCGCAATCAAAAGGAACTGTGTGGACTCCTTAGCCATGGAGCGAGCTGTAGGCGGTGAGACCCCGCTCGCAAAATGATGTAATTACACCAGCAGAACACCATGTAATGCTTTAATTGAAAGTAGACTGAGGCACAGAAACAAACGGATCACAATAACACAAAAGGCTAGAGACTGGTTTGGATAACTTATTTCTTCCATGATCCTATCTCGCATAAGTGGGTTTTCAAAACAGACATCTTTATTTTACTAAGCCTACTATTAATCAAACCTTGCAATAGCACTGCTAATTCCTCATTGCTTTGGTAAACCAACAGACCTTATTTCCTCTATAAAACAGAAAAACAGCAAGGGGAGGATTGTGTCTGTGACCTGGCAGAGGATAACAGAGGACCTAGAAAATAACGGGATCTCAGGAACTGATGCCTCAGTGTTTCCCAGAACCACTGATCAAGCACTTCTGAATTATTCTCCAACATTCTCTCCTACTGGAGTAGCACTACAGTCACAAACATCTTCCTGGCCATGTGATATTTTCCAGACAAGACCCAATAAAAGCAAACTCAGATCACAGGGAAAGCTTACTTTACAGTGGCTGATTGTAGCAGACTTTCTTTTTGTGTCGTTTTTGCATGTGTAGACGATAATATGCTTTTGCTGATCAGAACGTATGCAATTAGTGCTGTTTTAGGTCGAACCATGGGGGAGGAGAATCTTCTCTAAGCTCCCAAACAAAAGAGCCCATTGTTTCACTGAAACAAACAGTATGACGCTTATGGCTAAAACAGACTCATATGGACTCCAGAGTCTTATTCAAGTAATATCTTGAAAGATCTACTGGTTTGCGCAATAAATTACCCCATAAAACAATATAATCAATGACAGAATTTCATACCACTGTCTCATACCAAACACTAAGTTACAATGTCAGTGGGGTCAGCCCTTAATAAAAGCAACAAGGATGTGAATGTGATGTCTCTAATTTCCTTTAATTTTCCAGGGGGGGGGGCACATTCCAAGAGGTTTACACAGCATTCCTGCTCCACGTACGCATATTACTGCAGTCTAAACAACATTTTTTCATTCTCCCCACAAATGGAAACGGCCTCCCTGTGGGCTCTCCACATTACGCACCTTAAAGTTATTGCAGCACAGTGCCGAGTACAGCTCTGTGCATAATAACCACTTAAGCGCAAAGGCATCTGTTTCCATGCCCCTATAAAGCTAAGTGGGTCAAACACTGTTAATCCTAATGGCGACGCAGCAAACTTTACTATGAGATCATGTGCTTCAGTCGACTCCTTTGAAGATCTGCTCGTAGGCTTTGATTGGAATATTAAAGCAAGTCTTCGTATTTTGAAAGAACTTGCATAACACACACACACACACATTATTACACGCCCATATTATACACCCATAAACACACATAATTGTGTCTATTATATATAAACACATACACACATGTTCAGAATTTGAGGTTGTGTGTAATAACAATTGCTCCTTGTAATTAGACTTTAAAGGGGGGGGGGGGGGGGGGGTGCATTAGCTGCCTAGAGCAGAGAACCAAAAGAACTCAGTGAAGCCCCTCGATTACCATCACACTGAACCCATCTTAGTTCACTGAGTCAAGGGGGTCAGGCTAAGAATTCACCAGGTCACTCCAGATTTGTACACCTGTTTTCAAGCCTATTCAACTATTGACCTGGTAACATGAAAAAATGTGCCTCAAAAGATCCAGAGGAAGCTTTGTTTTAAGTAAAGTGAGTTGCTTTCAACTGCTATCACCCTAAGCTCAAGTTAATTGTGGGTTTATAAACAAAACCGAATAAAGACTGCAATCAAGGGTCCTCAGGTGTAACTTGCACTGATATGAAACAACCCACTCTTCTGTGATAGAACTTCAAGTATCCACACATTTAGAAACTTTAGTTCATGTTAGGACTTCCTTCCTTAATACCTACAAAGTGAGTGATTTCCTGAGGCGAGACCTTGCACTTCTCTACAGTATTATCACCACACATTCCATTCTGACCTGTGCTGCCCGGTAACAGTATACAGTATACAGGACCTGTACTTTTGAAACTAGCTCCATCAGTGGAAACATCACTTGTCTGAACATAAAATAACTACCAAATGTGCAACTGTAATCTGCTTTCAGTGCCACTTAACATGTGGACGGTATTTGAGTGAATTTGTATGTGAATGAACAACACGCCTCTACAATGGCTTAGTTGTGAAATACGATGACACCATATAACCAAATGAAACCCATTTGTCATGAAACACTACATCTGCCTTGCAATGCAAATGTCTGGTGCCCAAACATCGGAGGTGTAAAGGTAAACGGCCAAGCGTCTTTTTTTTTCCTTTGGTGGCCCTGTGGTTAACAGACAACCACCTTCCAGAGGTCTGATTACTGAGAAACTCCGTACCTGGAAGCAAGCTGGGAAATCCTGTTTAACTTTGGCTGTGACACACAGCAAGGTGACAAACTAATATTAGTGCCACATTCTGCAGCCGATGGTGAAGAATGTTGCCTTTCAAGAAAAAAAAAGAACGAAAGAAAAAAAAGAAGAAGAAAGAGAGCAGTGATCTCATATGAACTATAAATATGTCCCAGGCATTCAAAATACAAGCATGGCCCTGTGCCAGGAAGTGAGGATAGGTCTGGATCTCTGCCACCATACACCTCCGCCACAGTCCCCGCTCAGAGGCCTGGCTGTTTTGTCATCCAAATTAATAGCAAGGAGATGTGAATAATTAAGGATCCACCACTGTTCTCGAGATCAGCAGAACGCAGGGGCGCTCGGTCTATGTTGGGATCATTTGTTAAACGTATGGTCGCCATCGATCCACGCCTCATGCTTGACTGCGCACAAAGCCGAAGGTTACGCATGGCTATGCAAACTATGGCAGATAGAGAAAGTGTTCGGTGCTTGCTGGAATCTGATATGGAGCCTATTTATAATGTGCAAACCCTAGTTAGTTCTGCCCTTATGTCACTTAAGTGCAATTCAAAAGCACTGCCAATGTGGATGCAGCTCTCTCTCCTGCCAAAGAGCTGGTATTACAAGCAACGATGTAACAAAGCTGTAGCACAACTGGCACCAATTAAATACGGAGGAGGGAAAAAAGCCTCTCTGTGGGAGTAGTCTTCTCCACTCACCATAAACGCTTTTCTCTCTAAATTAGACATATTCTCTCCAAAGAGTAATCGATGGGTGGGTGGGAGGGGGGGGGGGGGGGGGCAGTGCACACAAACATTATTCATAACATTAAAAAGAAAGCAAAAAAGAAGCAGCAACAACATCAAAAACACAATCGCATGCTGTAGAAGAAATTCAATCCATACGGACGAAAGAGAGGGAAATGATTAGAGAAGCAGGATGGTCCCGCAAGAGGCACCAAGCAGAATATCAAGAGCGCCCAGACAGGGGGGCACTGGGACCGCATGCTCACTGAGCCCTGGGAGAACACATACAGTCAGCTCCACAAAGTACCAGCGTCACGTGTCTGAACGGCAGTGTAATGTTGCCCTCTCTAGGCTCCAGACCTAAGTGTTAAATTCTATAGGCCAACAGCCAGCAGAGAGAGAGAGAGAGAGAGAGAGAGAGAGAGAGAGAGAGAGAGAGAGAGAGAGAGAGAGAGAGAGAGAGAAAGCTGCAGGCCTTGCACTGTTGCAGCCACCACTGCTATCCTCCTAATGAATGACTAACTGCAGCCAGAGGGGAAATTACATCACCTGGGTGTAGAAACAAAAAGGCATCTGGAAACACAGTGCCCCGCTTTTATCCCGGCAATCATAGCTATTTACTGATCGCATACACCCACGCTCGCTAAACATTAGCACATTGGCTGTCGTTTTGGGTAAAAGACCATTATCGGTTCTATTCCTGCAAATGCTTCACGACGGAATGCAGTTGTGGCTAAAAACAAATCCATTGAAGATGCTCGAGGAAGAATGGTTTAAACAGCGCTGCATACCCTTTATGACAAGAATAAGATGTCCCTGGGCAATGCAAAACACAGAAAATGTCTCATCATTTGCAGAGACTTGCCTGTTTTCTGCAACCAAGTTGACTTTATGCAGAGAAGTGTGGATTACTTTGTGAAAATGCAAATGTAATTTAATTGGACAATCTGCTGAGTGCATCGCCTTGGAAAGGCAGAGGCGTTGTGGAGCTCATATTACTGCAGGTGGTTAGGTTGACACTCAATCTCATTGTTATTTAAATGTTGCATGTCTCATTTAGCAACTACATAAAGGACACTGAGTACAAAAGACTCATGCATATCCCCAATTTCTTTTTTTCCACATTTAGGATTAAACACCCCTATCTAGAACTAGAACAGGCCATATATCGCGACTAAACACGTTATACTTCCTAAAATAGTTCCTAAGCAGCTGACAGATAAAAATCTATTTCGCCATACTCCAGCTCTGTATTGTTCACTAGGCTGTGTCTAAAAGCCGAGCACTGTCCTTGGGCTTGTAATCCTATCTCCTTTGCCGTTTCAAGATCAGCAATCGTGTATGCGTAATAAATTTGAAAAGCAAATAGTTGGCATTGCTCGTGAGTGGGGGAGGAGCAGGTCGCGAGAGAAGGGGGGGTGTCAAGTTGGAAAGAGGACAGACTCTGATCAACTGAACAAACAGAGCGTTAACTCTAATGTTTTTTCCCCTCAATTCCGCTTCGTTACATTGTGTAAACAGCGAGCGCCCAAGGTCGATACAGTCGACAGTTTGCCTTCTCTTAATATTCATAATTATTTTTCGCGAAATAACCTTGACATTTAACCGAGATACGACTTCAAAAAAAAAACCTGTTGCTTATTATGAAAAGAAAATTTGATACTCGACTCCTCGGGGGAGGAAAGTACAATAAAAGTTCAGCAGAGAGGAGTTGTCTTTTTGTGTTCAGGCTCACTGATTACACTAGCAGTGCAAGATAAAACAGGTATAGACCTCATTACATTAGCCATGTAAGCCGGCAGCTGTGTTAAAAAAGCAGTTGCGTATTGCAACACAATTGGGGAGGCGCATCGGATAAAGAAAAGCTAAACACGTTTAGCACATGACGGGTTAAATGGCCATGAAAAATAGTCATTTTCCTTTTCGGCAAAATGTTCGAATATGCACTATGCATCTGTAAAATGAAACAAGTCCGCAGCCCTTTGACATAATAACCTTCATAAATGTCGCTCGTTCCCTTTAAGGCATCCCAACTGCTGGCTTTATCAGCTTGCCATTATTAATCAATTCTCACTGACCGAAAGCGTTTGAGCGCGCGCTGGGAAATGTCTACGTACAATACTTCTAATCTTGTATATACAAAGGGCATTTAGCACTGCGTCTGTAATGTTTGTACAGCCTACAACTGCAAGCTTTCAAACAGCATTCAGCTTTCGTAGAATGCGTGAAATGCTCGCCCTTGCCTATTTTGCTAAATCGACAATATGTAGGCTATCACAGCAATGGAAATACTGTATTACCTCAGTCAGGCGCTCGCACCACGCTACGAGGCGTCTGATCTACCTTTTGCCTTTTACAATTTCCGCACTATTGTATCAGATGAGACATGCGAAAGATATTGTGACAACTTTACACGACCACGCCGTATGTCTTCACAATCAAGTTGCTATTTTAAATTTATACCATAACACTGATACGTCAACGGCCAGAGGAGAAATTCAGACGTGGGTATTATTGGTCTATAGAGTACAGGCTGTTATCAAACATAATATGCTCTCTTGTTTCGCGTGAAGGACGATATGGTATGAATAACACGATCAAATGACTTAAATGAAAGGAAATCATCTTACGTCTCAATGACATAGTGAACAGAAAGCGGAATAGACAGAAAGCAACATATAGGTCATATTTCATCGATACCAGTGTTAAATTATATCAAACGCGTTACGAAGAAGCGGACACCGCACAGAAAGCAGGAAACACGAAAAATGTGTAATTACCTCTCCGTGACTGACAGTTCTTCCCTGGGGAGTATCTTCTGGGAGAAAATAAAGTTTGGAGCTGGATAAAAGTTGCTTAGTTGTTCTTTCTTCCCATAACAGCTGGAGCTCTGCTATGCAAATCGGGTCCTCTGGCTTACATCTTACGAAGAAAAAGTCGCCAAGGGACAAAATTCTTGGTTTGCCTTCAAGGTTAAATCTAAATGCCTTGTAGAAAATGTACGGTCCGTGTAAACCACAAGGTGAGCCTACCCACTGCGGAAACAGCAATAAGTAATTAATTTAAACCATTTACATTTAATATGTACGATTCAAAGACAAAGTCATATAAATATTAACAACATTTTACACATAACCATTATATAAAAACCCAATGTATAAGACATAAACACATTCACATAATACTGTATAATAAAATAATAACTTTTAAAGTTTCTTTCATTGACTCAATATCAAAGTATGCAGATAAATATATGTACGCAGCCGATTTGTTCCTGCACTAAAATCAAAGAGAAATAAAACAAGCGGAGTGGATAATAATACCATGAGTGAGTTGGGCTCCATCTCGACGTTCTGAATTGATTAAACTCAACATTCTCTCCAAACTTGTTGGCTTGAATGGATTGCTAACGGTCCTGGAAGGGTACAATATTTGCGCGTTCAGTAGTTCGTCAAGCATCAATATGAAATCGACACCGAAGAAATTTAACTGACAAAAAATGTGTGCATTTATGATCTAATATTTTTTCAAACATTATTGTATCGTTTCTCATCATTTTGCAAACATATTATGCTAAAAATACTCATATTAAATTCAAAATACAATATGGACGATCGTCTCTTTCATGCTGTTCACGAGTCAACTTCGCTTCAGAAAAAATTGTCGACATTTTATGCTCCAAAATGACACTTCACTACAATGATAGAAGCAAAGAACCAACATAATATTTACTAACAATATTTTAAAGCCCTTATATATGTTAATAATATCGTTAAATGTAAAAATATAGCTTTATGTTTCTAACAGGACCTGTGTCGAGGACGTTTGTATGTGTAATAGAAAGAACATTTCCTGCAGACCTGCAGAGATTCAGGGGCGCTCGTCTTCCTATTTCTAGTATGTTTGTAGGCTACTGTAACTATTTTCGCACGAATATTGTAAGATAACTCTTTCACCATTAACGTACTTCCGCGATAGCATGCAGTGAGCTCTTTGTGGTCAGGTTGAGAAAGCATAGAACAGCAACATTTTATGCCATCGTGAATTATTTTATGGCTACGTAGGCTTTCACTGTTAATACGCAATGGAAACATTGTTTTCTGAATTTCTGCCATTATGTTTTTGATTATGATAAACCAACATAGGGCTGGTTCTGAAAAACAGCTGGATAGTCCTTGTTTGTTCGAACCATGTAGCCTATTCCTTCTAAGATAATCTTGATGAATTTATTTCTATATGTTTCGTGATCGAGATGTGTGTGTTTAGCTGAATAACTTCACAATGACAATTTAGAGTAGGCGAATATAGGTATTTTTTTACAGCCTACGCTCGCGGTTTCTGGAGGAACTCGAAATAGGTTTGTTGCTATCGCGCTTTCGAACAGTGATGGCATGAAGATAACCTATAACATAGCCATGAAACATAATCGTATTATATCAATAACCAACTGAATAGACGATGAGTTGCACCGTGCATTTAAAGTGATATGAATTTATAAATCTCACAGATTTAAACGCAATTATTTAGCCGTGCCACACCATGAAAAAGTTATAGTGTATCAAGTAGCCTATAGCCTAAATTACAGGATGTAACATATACGTCAGCTTTTTTATGTCTTATGCAATGTTTTATCTCAAGTCACGAGGAGTGAAGCTTGTAATTATGGACTGTATGGCAGTCACAAGAAACTTGAGATGATAGGTTAACCATTGTGTGGAAAAGGCACAAGGGCATGCGTACTCTGTCCTCAGAAATTGTGAAGTTAAATATGAATATTTAGATTGTGGTAATCCTCCGGTTGGGGGAGGGAGCTTGCCTTCAAAGCAGCTATTTCTGAAAAGTCTGCCAAAAACAATAGAAGTGGGCGTATTAGCGATAGAAAAATGATAAAGCAAAATGTAATAATGATTATAAAGAAACCTTTATATGTCGCTACAGGAAATGTTATTTTACGGAAACGTATATAAAATAAGTTTCACATAGGCTTATGTAAAAATGACTAACGTTCCTACTGTAATATAGGTTATTGGAGATAAAGTTCCATAATAGCTCAGCGTAAGCAATAGTTATGAATATTTTAGAACTGTCTGTCTATATTAGGTGTGACAACAGCATAACACCCATCAATACTCAATACACTGTAACACGATACTTTAGTGGACGCGATAGTATGGCTGACGCTTGTGATTGGTGGAAGGGATGGCGCAGTCATGTCAAACAATGATTAAGCTTCTTTATTTGAGACAGTGAGCGGTAATACCAAGAGCATTCTACTACACCATCAATCATCTCCAACACACCTAAGCCATTTCGGTGTCACACGCGGACACGAGGTGAAGACTGCAGTGGTTTACTTCGTCTTAGGCCCTGACTTACTGAAACATTTGGCACACGCAAGAAATATTTTCCTGGAACAAAATGAGTAAGCGGGCCATTGATTGGCCGAGACATTTGTCATGATTCTGTAATCATTGACTATGACGCTGAAATTGCATGTGCAAACAGTTTTACAGATGTGCTAAATGTTTCGATAGCTGTGGCCCAGGGTGTTTTGAGATCAAAGAATTATTTACAAGAAAAATGAAAAACGCTGCAGGCCAGTTATGTAGCTACACAGACTGATTTACTGTATATTTGCACAAAGAATGTACACAGGTTTAGCCACCAGAATATCAGGTTTTAAGATTAAACTGTGGGTTCTATGTATATCTGTTCTTCTAGGTAGGCTCCATATAGGTCATAAGTGTTACATTTCTTATTTTAGTATGTGGAAGTTGAGCTGCTTGGGGTATTTATGTCTTAAAAAGCTGATACACCATCTTTACAAGCAGTTCTAAATATTGTACTGCCTCCTGATCGCTCTGCCTGTCCTTATAATGAATGAGAATGACAACAATGTTCAGAATCATTTGCCTTACAGATTGTGTGCTTTAGTATCTGCTGTGCTGCATGGATTTCTGCTGCCTTGTGACAATATGAGTAGAGTAGATTGATAGTCTAATCCTTCTTTCTGAGCTCCAAGCCACATTTGCAGTTTGAGAGCTTGTGGAAAAAATTGAATTCTGTGTGTGTGTGTGTGTGTGTGTGTGTGTGTGTGTGTGTGTGTGTGTGTTCTCTGTCGATATATTATGCGAGACGGATAAGTATTCTCCAGGTTAACAGTCCATTGATCCACATCTCTTTTTTTGGTACAACATAATAAACAAAATATTTTATTTCTATGACAGTATTGTTATTTTTTTAAGTTGAAAAGGTATGTATAGAGAATCATTTCCCTGAGAAGCATTAGTGTTCTTACTTATCAAAAGTGATATAGTTATACATTGTCCTCTCAGGTTTCAAAGGCCTGTTTTGAATTAGAAGTAGAAGCATTTAAAGAGATTGCTTCAGGGCATTCAAATGCTGCTCACCTAACCGTTAGTAATTCACAGGGTGGGAGCAAAAACCATGTCAGCAGTTTTTTTCTTCCCTTTGGAGATAACAGATAAATTAATGACAAAACGCTACAAGCTCCACACTGCCACTGGTGGTAGGAATCACACACTGCAATCCCTCCCCCTCTCCCATAATTTCAGTTCCATCCAAAAAACACTGCAAACTTATCTTTAATCATGTACACTCACAGCTATTTAATTTTATGATTAATTACCTGTATTGCAGGTGGACATTTAAAAAGTGCTCGCTTATCTTGGTCTTAAGAAAAAATACCCTGTAGCATTTTGTCCTTTAAAATATATCTCATGTTTCTATATAAATCTTTTTTACGTGTAAATTTGATGACCATGTATGTCCTGCTATCATGCCTCTACTGATGATTAGTAGCTTATATGCCTGCTCGCTAAGATAATTTGAAATGAATAAAGCCTGTTTTCAGTTGCTCACCCACAAACAATTGGTTATAGAAATCATGCCATCCATGGAACAGTCATTAGCTGGGCCAAAAACCAGCCTGCCAGATCTGAGTAGCAGATGCATATATGTTTAAAGCACATGTGCAGAGCAGCATGCCAGGCCAGTGAATGCCATATAAGGAAAAGATCAGATAAAAACAGACTGCCCGTGTTCTGGATTCATTCCATGTTGTTTATTTATTTATTAGCTATGAGAGTCAAATCTTCCTAATCTCTCTCTGCACCAATTTACTGTTAAAAAAGATGGTTGGGATGTTAAGACTACTTATCAATCATCCTTATAAGCTCCATCTGTTCCTTTTTGGTTTGGATGCCATGACACAAATAAACAGGATGATATATTGAACTGGCAAGCATAATGACAACAGCCAGTAAATGCAATAGATCAGTACACCCTAAAAATAGCAGTATCATTATATTCCTCAAAGGCAGTCACCAATCACTCTTATCTCCAGGCCATATTCAACATAAACTACAGGACAGATGAATTCTCCCTGGCAGTGTAAAATCCACCTCCGCTACCAAACAGCAGTGTTGTTTCATGTGAAGGACACATGTGTTTTATATTAATTTCTTTCCCCCGTTACTTCTTGATCTTGGTCATTAAGAAGAAAGACTGTTCAGCAACATGACTCATGACTAATTTCCCTTCTCAAGATAAAATCATTCTGTTTTCAGCAATTCTATATTATGATTTGGCAGAGCACTTTTGCTATTCCCCATACAATAATGATGAGAACGACATGGTCTCTTACAGGATATTACAGCCAGTAACAACTCGGTATCTGTGCTCTTGAAATTGATTCGTGTTTGCAGGTTTCTGAGAAACCAATGGCAGGTTGCTGCTTGTAAGAGAGGAATACCTCAGTTCGAGACAATATGGCTTGGCAAATGCAAACACACATAAGTACACCATAAATACTGTTGTTAATGGGGCTTGGTCTATCTGCAAAGCTCTGGAAAGTAATAGTCATCAACTCAACTTGACGGAGGGCTATCATTAACACATGGATGGATGGCTTTAATTTGTGGATCGACAGAGGAATTCAATGAGAACTTTATGCCATGCCGGTTCTCGTTTGAATACTTATATAGAACAGTTCGAGTATTTCTTTACAGCAGAATTCTTGGTAATTTTCTGGTAGCTTCAACAAAATTATATAACAACACCGCATTTAACTAGGTACAATGAAAGCAGTTAAACATTTAGGTGTATTGTTTTTATAATATGTGAACTCCTATTTGGAAAAGATTTTGAAATTTCTTTTGATGCGTCATACTACAAGCAATCAAGTATCTAAATACTGTAAGTGAAGACAAACAGATACGTAAGATCAGTAATTAGAGTACAGTGACATGGCACTGACTTGACTGACAGGAGAGATATTAGTCTTGGGCAATTATTTCAACTTGTGAAAACAACCCTTCTGACTCATAGACATCATAGGTTAACAGAGAAGAGGACACATTGTTCCACATGACTGGCGCCCCCTTTGGTCTCTCCCTAACACTGCAGGACTCAGATGAATCTATTTGCTGACAAGCATCAATGTGTGCCTTGAAGAATATGACACCAGGCTGATAATATTAGATCAATATGTGTGTCTGCTCCTTCAGCTGCGTTTGCTCCTCATCATCCAGGCACATATTGGATTCTATTATATTACTGCTTAAAGGCCCTTCCTTTGAAATGAAGCTAATTGGAGACATTGTTTTATTTTTTTATGATATGGTTATGATGGATCATATTCTGAATATGCTAACTGCGCAGGCGGTGGATATAGTCATTACCATACAGTGCAAGCCCTACTGAAACCTCTGCATAATTCAAACTCCTGCATGTAATAATGCAATTCATTACAGAGGAGCCCCTGTGCTTTTAGGATTGATATTAAAAATGCATTATTCGGCTTGTTATACAACACACGTTTCATCTCACACAGAGGCACAAGACTGCTTTACATTATATAAATCTTAACATTACTGTAACTGTAAATGGATTAAGAAAAACCCAGGCCAGAGGAAGAGGCTCTGGAAGCCAGCGTAACCGCACATTGCTAACAGCACAGTCAGGGTTTGTGGTTTCAAAATCTTAAGTCAGTTATGCTGTAAACTCCACCTGTTTGGGTTCTGTGCTTAGTCTCAGCCACCCTGATATACTATTTCCACTTTTCTTGAAAGCAAATATCCATCTTTGGTGTCCCCGGTTATGACATGAACAAACACCCACACACAGATTTCACCAGTATGGATGAAAAGGCTTCAAGCATTCTCCTACATCTCTGCTGACAAGCGGGAGTGCAAATGTGGGACTCCTTGCATTGATCAGAGGCCGTGTCAAACATAACAGCTCAACTTACTTATGTGGTACAGTTATGTACTTGGATATCAACCCTGGCAAGTTGATATTACAACCTAAAAGTCATGTCCTTTATATACAGACTTACTGTAATTACTTAAGGTTTTGTCACATTACGGAGTGTGAATGACATAGCACCACACTGTTCTAATCACAGGACAAAGAAACTTACTGTCTAGCTCCAGCTGTAATGGCCTTTTTATGGGCTTCTGGTTTATTGACAGGAAACATAAAGTGCTCAGTGTACACTCTTGGCTCGAATAAATGTAACACATCTATTGGATGCTTTCAAATACAATGGGTGATTTTATCTTATCAGCGTAACCAAGTACTGCTCGCAAGATCCTGACCTAAAAAATTCTGACCTTCTTAGTGATATATGAGCAAACAGAGGTGTATCCAATCAGTTACACAGCAGCACTTTCAGAGTCGCAGCCAGGGGCAAGTGGATGTGACATTTGTCACATACGCAAGAACATTTCTCATTGTGTTCTGTGGAGACACACTACATTCTTTTGATATAAATTGAAAGGGACCAGAATGTCAATAAAAGCTGACCTCCACAACTGTTTTGTCTCTTGTGTTCCAGTGCTCTTCTCTGTTTAACATAAGTAAGGGCAAATATGAATTCAGAGTATCTAGCCAGATAAGACCACTGCTAAATCAGAGGAATAGATAATTGTATGAAAGAGGAGAAAATGAAGGCAGAGGTGGAGTTGCTTTACTGCAGCTTGTACAGAGAGGAATTAATGATTTATACACTCAATAAATTTCATTATGTAAGCAACGTTAATGGCGCCTAACAGGACTTGAGAAGAATATAAACTATCATACAAGATAATGGGACTGAACTACAGGCTGCATTCTTGCTGAATCTGGCTGAAACACAGAGGAAGCATGTTGTTAGTGTTAAAGTATCGGGTTTCTAAAGAGGAACTATTTTTATGTAAATGATATGGGGATCGGCAGTTGAAAGTTCCATGGAAACAAAGTGATCTGAAGCATTTGCATGGATATGAGAGCAGGGCAATAATCGGGGCCAAACCCGTTCATTCAGAAGAGAGTTTATATCACAGCGTGATTGTCCCCACTTTTTTATTACCACCGCAGAACGGCAGTTTTGCCTGGTTTCCCCCAACAATGCAAACATTATTTTTGTGTTCGGCAACATGGCTATAACTGCAGTGAATTGACTGTAGCTCTCCAGTATTTTGCAATGAAAACACAGTCTTAAATTACATGGTAATTTAGGAATGTGTGGAAAGTCAAAAGGCTACCAGTCAAGGCATTCTGGATTGCCCTCATAACTTTCCTCTGCTCAAGGAAAATCTAACATCTGGTCCCAGGTCCATGACCAATGATGGACTCTCAAAGCTCTTACATCCAACTTACCCTCTAAACATATTAAATGTTACACCATTCCATAACACAACAGTGAGTTATTTTGTGCTGACAATATGCAATCTTGAAAGGGCTGTAAAAAATGTACGATATTTTCTCATTTGTTTCCCGAATCCAACACTAGAATTACTTTCAACAGGAAGGAAAATTATTACAATTCAGTATTCTGGACTTCATTGTGTTGAGTCTGCCAGATGGCTGTAGTCATTCAAAGGCCACAAAAAGCCTGTGACTCACATTTCGAATTACAGGGGTATTTCGTAATCATTTGCTTAGGGAAGAACAAGTAAACACGATTAAACGTTCTTTCTTGTATACGCTGTTCCACGCCCTCTGACATTAAGCATATTATCATGGCTGAAGCTGGAGGCCTTCTCATTTTTACCAAGGTCTTGTTCTGCTGGCAAACCTGAGCCTGTCACAGGCAGGCACTTGAGAAATGAGCATATTATGTTTCACAGGGCTGTATAGACATGTGCTCATGTTCAGCAGGAAGTATACACTCAGGCATTTGATCACAATTAAGAGCATTCTGAATATGATCAGTATGGAATTTGGGAGCAATGCCTAGCCTGGTGCAGACACAAGAAAACAGCCTAAATCCAAACGCTGATGAATACCGATACAGTGTGGAGTTAGGTAAGATAAACAGGACAGGAGCCTTTTCCACCAGTTTGACCTTGCTATTTTTCATCATGATCCATTGGTTAGGACGCTGAAGGGCTAAGCATGATCGGCTGGGTCTTGAAGTGTCAGCAACAAAGTCTTTGTTGTTTGACGCAAGGTGGTTGCGAAATATTTTACATGGAGATCTTTGCTGTAAAACAGTTGATTCATGTGGATTTCTGGTCTTGATTAAAAACATAAATCTTATATATATAACATCTAGGAATGCTCAAGTAAGACACACAATACTTAAAAGAATAATAACATCTATTTTTGATTAGTCTTATGGTTAACCACATATGTGTCTTTTACTGCAAACATATTATCTATTTGACATTTGACTATTGAGCAAATCCCCATTGGCAGTGATGAGAGACAGGCCTGTACCAACTGCTGAAGAGAGAAATGCAAACATATCACATAAAACATGTTTACCCTGCCTCAAAAGAGCAGGCCACTGAAGACAGAGATTACACACTGGACTGAAAAGGAACTCGTTTCATTGGCAGAGCTTGTTTCTTTAGCACTGCTTTGATGCTGCTCATAAGACAATGACCACAAAGCTAGATCTTCTCTCATAACATTCTTTTACCAATGTTAACAGCAGGTGAAAGCTATCTATCTATGTATAGTAGGTGATGTATGTGTAATGTGCACCAGCGGCCAGCAGGGGGACTGTTTTTCATCTGCTCAGTGAACTAAGGAAAAGGTCACTGAGCTCTTGGCTCGGTAACGACTCTATCAATCAGGCTGGGAACAAAAAGAATGATTCCAAACAACAAGCTGCACGAACATGTTCTTCAGGAATTCAAGCTAAGTATCTTGGTTTACCCCACTGTGTCAACATAAAGGGCCACTGGCTAATGAGAAGCTAAATCAACAGGGCATAAAAAGGAGCGTGACAGAGACAGGGGCGAATATTAACGTAAACTGATATTGTGTCGACTAAACATGCATGTTAAAGTTTATTCACTTCATAAATCACGGTATGTTAAAATGTATATTGTTGGGCAAAATTAGACAGCTCTCCTCTCGGCAAGCAGAAGGGTATGAAATAAATAATGTGTCTTTGAGGCAACCCAGTGAACATACGGCTGAACAATATGCTTGAAAAAGGAAAAGAACTGTGTAGAGAAAATGGAGGGGAAAGGGGGGACCAAAGAGAATGGGAGAAAGCATTTTATCAGCAATCTCTGAGCGAGAGCATGGTGTGTATTTATAGTTATAAGTAGTTGTTTTTGTTTTTTCCCCCCAAATGCAGTGGAAAAGCCACTATTCAGCTTTAATAATACATCACTTTATATGGCAACTCAGCTATTTAGCTTGTGAGTTACATTGCGTTGCCATAGTGCTGGGCTACTTTCAGACAGCTAATGACTTGTGGGAAAAGCTACACACAAACATTATATAAACCACTCAATTAGATATTCCGTTTGCTCACTGGCTGTTAACAGAATATTCGAGCTCTGCATTTTACCTTGGTTTTCTTAATGAATCCAGAATGAATGTCTTTCTTTGAAAGAAGTGTAATCAAACTGCTGTCAACATTGGAGAGACTGACATAATTCAAAGCATTCAATTCATACTTCATAAAAATAATCATAAATCAAGTATGCGGAGGGAAAAAAAACACACACACAGACATTTTCAGTAAATCAAGATTATATTCTATTGATTGTGTAAGCCCTCAGGAATGTAAGAGCTTTCAGCAGTCTCGTAATGCTACATTCTATTGCTTTATAAAGAACAGGGGAAGAGATGGTTATGTGATTTAATTAGCGAGGAGCTGGCAGAAGACGTCTCTCCCAGTCTTCAGCAGCCTCATTTGTAAGCCACTCGCTTAAGACCCTCTAACCTGGCGGTGTAAGCCTCCTCCTGCAGCCGAAGCCTCTCCGCAAAATCTTCCTGTTGGACACAAAACAATGCACATATCCATAACACCCCCCAGCCAGGAGGCTGAAATCAGAAGGTAAACATATTGGATGCGCGGTTGTGGACACTGAGGTCACAGAGTTGACTCAAATCTGCATACTATGTGTATATGTATACACAATTTACAAAAAGGTCTACCACAGGGAAAAAAATAGCTAACTCTGAATGGTCTAATCTTTAATAGGGAGGGGGAGATGTTGTTTTCCTGATTCTCATTGTACACATAGGCCCATTAACTGCCTCCAGTGCACATCTGGAATGGTAACAATATGGTTGGGAAGTCACCCACAGCATTTCCAGCATTTGCCTTTTTCAGAGTTTCTACCATATAAGGTATGATGAGATCCACATGAGTTATGACACCCCTGGGAACTTTCGCAACTAAAATATCCCAGAGAGGGGGAAAAAAAACGGATGTTATTAAACTTCGCTCAACAGAGAAAGAGGAGCTGTTCTAGTGGCAGATTTAATCCACATCAAAATCAAACGCTTCAAACTAGATGGAGCAGACTGTGATACTAAGCACAGTGTTCAATGACTTAACACGTTCCCCAGAGAAAAGCCACAAATGAGAACAAAAAAAAAAAAAACCTAGAGCACAACAGCCAGCCAATGTGATCTACTTAAGCTGGGGAAGATGTCTTACCAGTCGCTTCGCACAAGGATAAATTTAGCTTTGAGTGAAATATGTAATTGACCTTCCACAGACATTAAAGTGGGGTAAACTCAGGAGAATTGATGGAAATAGCACCAATCTTACAGCAGATCATTCAGACACAAGACCCTACAAATGGCCTCTCAAATTACAGAGTGCCCACCATATGAAATACATTATCAGAGGGATGGAAAAGGTCTTCATGAACCATGAAGTGTCTCTACAATCATTAATCCTGTCAAAATGAACCACCCCCTATTTTTTCCTGCCTATGTGATACTCTCTTAAACAAAATTGTTTGGCTAGTGAAAACCCACGATGGGGATGACACAATTGAGCAATCCGCTGGGGCTGTTTTCTGCAACGCAGCACACCCAGTAATTCGATTCCACCTTAAGTCTACCGTAAAATTAATCAGAATATCTGCCAGGAGCTGTCTAATGTAGTCCATGTTATGTGGAGAATACCAATGATATTAAGCTGGGGAACATTACTCAAGTTTTAATATTACATTTTTTTTGGCATAATCACTTGGTGGGAGGAGGTCTGAGAGAAGGTATGAGCTCAGACCTGATATACACAGTAATATCATTCTTCTGCATAGCCTGCAGCTTCTCCCTTTGGTCCTTTCTCTTTATGACATTCCCGCCAATATCCGAGGATCTCCTTAACTTACAGACTTTTCTTCAGAAGGAAGCTGCTGCCTGAGCAGTCTTAAATATATGGACAAAGCGTCTCGCATTGCAGTAATTATGGGTGCCGTTACTTACAGAAGGGGAACTATGCTCCTTTGAGAAGGGGCTCCTTGTATGGTAGAGCATACCTGCAGCTTGGCCAGCATCTCTTTAGCCATTTCGCCAAGAACTTCTTGCACATCTTCCACGCTGAAGTCTTCCAAGATTTCATGCATCTTGTCTTGTTCGCCTTCACCAGGCCCTTCCTCGTTCTTCTCCAGACATTCACCCAGCCCCTGAAGGCATTCAACTGCATTATACACTAGATACAGGTCTAACACACTGCAGCTCATGCATGGTATATAACATACAAAGAAGAATATAAAACCAGCTGTGAAACCGATAACATAGACCTGACCCATGTTTGGACTTATTTAACCTTTAAACTATAGCTGTTAACATTCCCAAAATACAGGAAAACTGGTCAATATGTAAGTGTGAAATACATAATGTAATGTGAAATTCCTAATGTAATGTAAATAACCCATCTATTATGGGAATATAAACTCGATACTAGGAAAACAGTGTTTTCATGTCACACCATACTTGTGGCTTCACTGGATAAGATTCTAAACAACCATGAAAAACTACACCCAAGGCAATAATACAGGAAAATACCGCATTGACACACAGGAGAAAATCTGTTCTAGTGTAAGACCTCATAAGAAAGCTATTAAAGGAAGTAGAGCACCAACTTGTGGCCTTGCTTTGAACTGCATGTCAAAGGAAACAGTACAGTGTATTTTCAGCAGCTTCTACTTCAGGTGTGTCTTTTCATAACATTCTTGTTTCGGGAGAATCAGCGTGTGCATGCCGTGTATTAGACATTTCCTAAATGCGACACAATATTTTCTTCTTATATTAAAAAAACAACACTTTAATATATCAAAGGGGGATTTTGAGTGGAATTTTGGCCTGAGGACAGAGAGCGGATTGTTTGTGAAGTACAGTCCCTCTACTCCCTCGCTATGGAGTGCGGCCTGTGTTTTCCAGCTGGATTGCCGCGCCATCTGAGCCGAAAAGGAAAAATGTTACTCATACTTGGAACCAAATTCATGTTTCCTCTTCGAAATGATTCACATGTGAAACACATTTTCTCGCTCACTGTTCATATCACGAGCCCAGAAAACATTAACTACATTACCAACGTGACTGCTTAAACCGCACGCCCAGATCCGCCTGGCCTCTCTTCTATGGCTTGGATAATGTTTCAGTATCTATATTTGTAAGGTTGCTCAGCAGCTGCTTTGGAAGAAAAGAGAAAAACCTTTTACCTGATCAGGGGGTCTGGCGGGGGGCGGGGCTATGTAACGGAAGTACACGTCTGTTGGCATGCCCTCCTCTAGAGGAGCAGCAAAGTTGGTGCAATTAACCACCTCAATGTTTCTCTGCAATGTCAGACACAAAGTACTGCACATGTCAGTTGTAGCATATATCCATAGCACAGCATGTTCATGTCCGGTCTACATAAAAATAAGGAAAGCAATGTACTCAAAGTTCATTTTCCATTACACTAATACTATTTTCTTCAAGGATCCTGGAAAAGATTTAGGCCTGCATTACATATTCTCATCATTTGGCTGGAACACTTTTACAGTTCACTTGGCAGCAAGAAGCCAAACTCAGCTAAATAAGAAAAACAAAGGCTCTATGGTTTACATATTGGGGATAATTACAATGTCAAACAAAGGGAGAGAGGAAGAACAATGCTCCTTCATTACACTATTGCCTCACATTATTCCCGCTGACATGATTCATGCTTTTTCATCTCCCGCAATAAATGAATTAACGTTAATGGCATCGTTTTAATGCAACAAAAAATAGAACGCTCACTGCAGTTCATTCTTCTGTTTTGCTTTTGTGTAATTTGTTAAACATCTTGAGTCACTAAAATGTTTCCAATAAAGAGAGAGGAGGGAGAGAGAAAGAGAGAGAGAGCATGGAAAAATGAGTACATTAATATTCAAACGGTGCTTTGAACTCTCCATCAAAACAAATAAAAATCGCGTGTGTTATGTGACATTCGGGACCCATTCTATCTGTGGTGCATTGCCTGACCTAGATTTGGTTTCTGATCCCGTTTCACTGCAGGATGCTCAACAGCAAATATCATTATTTGCTCACAGCAGTTTAAAGCACCATTCAGGAGCTAAACAAATCTGCCGCTCGTTTTCCGACGCTGGGTTTTTGATGTATTGAGTTTCCCCATTTCAGGAGCTTCCACTTTATGTTCCAGGAGACAGACAGGAACTGTACACCACAACATGAATATTAATGGCCACGTGGACAAAAAAATATTAGCAATATGCTTTTCCTCCTGTCTGACATTTTGAAAATGTGTATGGAACATAATCATTGCACTTTAATAATGGACGAGCAAATCAGCTGAGAGGCAGAGCCAGCTACGCTCGAGCTGAATTTCAAACAGCGAGATGACAGCTCTCATTAATGCTGCTCACCACCTGCAAAATGGAGAGCTGAGGGAGACAAGGGGACAAGCGTGCGCTCTGCTGCGGCTCCAGCGCGGAGACAAGACGCGAAAGCAAATTATTGGTGCTTTTAATTCACAAACAGCATCTGCGCTCTCTTATTTTAGAAGTAACCGGTGGGCAAATACGCTTAGCCTCTAAAAGGGGTGACGTTCCTAAATGGCTGCACGGTGATTAAAATGATGACAAATAAACTGAAACAAGCAATTATATCTGAGGCCACTGACACACTCTCTATTTCTTTGGTCACACTTAAGACAGTTTACCATATCTATGTCTTGAAATGCACAAGACAATATTAAATAAATAAATAAAAATTTAAATGAGCCAGCTTCAAGTATAAGTATAAGAATAAATCCACTTTGAAACACCCAAAATAAAAGACAATAAAAGACAAATGTATGCTCCTGTCTCTGAAAAGCTTTGGCACACTTTCAGCAACAGTTATTATATACAGCCCATGGCAACCCAGTAAAAACTAAGTAAATTAAATGAAAAGGAAAGCTCTTGCAAGTGAGCTGTGTTATACTGTGGAAGAGTGATAGCATATCACTGGAAACAAACACAGGAAAGGCTGGTCTCTGTCCTCATAGGTCACTGCCTTAGTAAATCTATTTAGGTTCCTGTCTTTACAAGACACTTCCTCATACTAGTGTAATAATAGTGCTTAGCAACACAAACATAGATTATAGATTATAGACAATACACATCACCTCCATTCCTAGGAGCCTTTCATCTCTTGGGTGATTGAAGAGGAACTCATACAGTCTGTAGTGCTGAAAAAGACTAAAGCACAAAGCATTTGAAGATCCTTGATAGAAACTTGTAGAGTTTGTAAAAATTAACTAATTCTGTGGTGGAGGTTGCCCTTGTGTATATTAACTGTTTGAGCAGCATTATCTGGTTTTGTCCACCGGGAGGCGGACTTTTTTTACATTGCTGTGCAAATATTTGTGTGTAAATAAACAAATAACTTTCCATCACTTCAGTTACCATATCTCACAGTGATGATGCAACATAGCTAGCAAAAGAGTAGCTTTCTTTATAATGTTAACCCAACAGAAAAGGTTAAAGATATACTTAAGCATTAAGCAATACTTAAAATGCTTTTCAAATGCTCCTCCTTATTTGAACTGCAATTACTAACAATGCCAAAGTGTTTACTGTACTTAAATATAGTCTTTTAATATAGTCTTATTTAATGTTAACAGAATTAATAAATGCTAACACTCAGCAGACACTCTTACATATTTATTAGTGTGACAGTGAGTCTACTCAATGGGAATCAAACCCATGATCTTGGTATTATCAGCACCATGAGCTGCCTGCTCTACCAGGTGAGCTGCAATTTCATATGCAAGACTGACAATGTCTTACTGATTGTTCTCTTAACATCAGGTCTGTACATAATAAACAGGAACAGAGATAATTCGGCTCTTCAACAAAAGCTAGTATTGATTCAAATAACCTTGAATGTAGATTTGTTAGAAGAAAAATATTAATTACTACAATTTGTTTCTGCCTGGAAACTTGAACCTGGAAACAGGTTCCAGAGGCTCATGAATCTTAACAAAATTTAATCTTACAGAACATGCAAAATATGACTCATATACTTAAATAATACATAATAAACAACTACTTACTATGAACATATTAATTATTAAAAGCCATGTTATTATTAATGAAAATCATAGCTATAGCGACACCAAAGAAATTAATCAAACTTAATAGGGCCAAATGTTCTAGGTCCATTTAAAAGTCCAATAATATCGTCTGCAGCATATCAGCCATAAAAGATTAATGGTAGGTCTGCCAAAGGAAAAGCACTGGCTCGTGCTGTCACTCATCTACATTCAACATCTAGCAGCAAACAGACCATTTTATAGAGCACAATGAAAGCATTAGCACACTGCAGGCATGACCCAATAAGACCCAGCCACAAACGAGTGCTTTAAATGAAAGCCTGAATAATAAGAGTGTCCTGGGGCTTTCAGAAAAAAAGCGGCTCACTGGGAATTAAACCCATGATCTTGGTGTTACTAGCATCATTCGCTACCTGTTCTAGCAGGTCAGCTACGGGACCATATTTCATGATCAAGACTGACAAAGTCTTGTGATGCATTGCCTACATGATTCACAGTTCACTGGTTTATGAATTATGCATAGTATTAATTATGAAGGATACAAAAAAGTATCAAATTTGCTTGTTGTCGATAGGCAAAGGAACAACTATCTTACAGTCATTAATTATAGGAGCAGGAAAAATAGAATGATCTCGTTTATATTCATCATTCCAACACATTATTTAAAGATAATTACAGGCTATTCAGAGGAAGGCTAAATAAAAAGATGTGATAGTAAGAAAGACGTATTACCTGCTCTTGAAGTAATCTGTAATGGATCTGATTTGATCCATATTAAATAACAGATTAATATCAGTGTCAACTGAAGATGTTGACTTTCTGGTGGCAAGCAGTGTCTTGGTAAACTCTTTGAAATTCTCAATAAATGACATCTGCTGTTCTGAAATACAGCAAACCAGGGCAATATGTTGAAATCACCACTGAGTTTGTACTGTAATGTAACACTGCAATTCATGACAAGGAGTGCATATCTATGACTTTCTAATTAATCACACTAATCTTTGTGTAAGCAAGTAATAATTTTAAATTTACTTTTTATATTGTCAAGCAACAGCTGTAACAAGGCCATGATAAATGAGATTTGCTGACAAGTAAAGTTCATTTCTTTGGCCCACCAAAATCCTGCAACAAAGTAGTCCAACAGCACTGCCTCCTTTAAACATGTCTGATGCCTTTTCAGATTGAGCACATCCTCAAATTGCCTAAATACAAGAGAGATAAAACCACAGCAGAAAACTGTATTTTGATTAAACCAATATAGGCCTACTCAAGCACATGGTTAAAATGCAGGCTATGTTTGAGATATAGCCTACAGAATGAAAACAAAGAATAAATAGACTGATAAACCACTGAATAGCCTAAAGTTCATGTTACAAATTAGACCTAAAATGACACACATTTAGCCTTCATTGAATATGCTCAGTGTAGCCCTCAGGACAGGACTTGGTAATAGGAAATTGCTTTACAACCGTTGGACACTGTTTACTCACAACTGCACCTCGTCCACAGAGAGATCCAACAGCATATTGATTTGTTCATGCGGTAAAAGTGTCCACTGGGGGAGGATCTCACTTTCCTTGAATACAAAACAGCTACATCAGAAAGACACTTACCTCTTGCCTACCAAGCTCTTTAAACTTTTACCATTTTAGCTGAATACAAATACAATACTTACAAAGAAAGAAGGAAAACAAAAACGAAAGGAATAAATCATTGTAATGCTTAAATGTGTGAAAGGTCTGGCTATAATGCAAGCCCTTATGCTGGGCCTCATAGCCATTACTAGTATAAGGCATTAGCTGGCTAAGCTAGCTGTCCAGTTAAAACTCCCTTTGACATGTTTGCAAATGAAAATAAAACCAGCAGCGTTCACATCGATTATAGTTTAACTTGTACATGTTCTCGTCTGCGGGGGGATAACATACGTTTGAAAGAGCATCCTTCTTATCTGTAACTCTCTTTGAGATTTCATGTGATTTCTTCCCCTCTCGTCCCCTTTCAAGTCCAGACATGGCAGAAATGTTGGCAGCTACCGTTGCCCAGGTAACGAGTAGTCGCGCGAAGACTACACGACCGGCGCGCGCCTTTAAAATGAAAACGAGAACTGGTTTCGGGGTATTTAAAAAAACACGCACATATCCATAATAATATGTGCATTTGTTAGAGAGAATATTAAAGTCCTGTGATTTGATGTGCAGTCTTATATCGTGTAATGGGTTTTTGCTAAAACAAAACTTTAGCATTTTGTTTCACTCTTCCTTGGAAGTGTCTCTTAGTATGAAAACGAACAAGTCATGGCCGCTATGAGACTGAGAGGGGGAGACGGGGGAGAGGCGGTACATACAAAATAAAACAAGCGTACTTTCCTCATCGTCGTGAGTAATTCGTACCGTGCTGTGTACCGCTAAGTGAATAAAAAGTTAATGCAAAATTAGTTTGCACACTTCTGCAAAATCCCATCAGTTGCCCTTTTTCGCATACTCATGTTTGTAAATTTTCTTTGCGCAGTGATCACTAGATCACTCTTTATTTTAGTCTCGCTCATTGGTGTCTGGAGAGTAACATGGGTCAAAAATAATACGCTGTACTGGCTTCTCATCATCCTTTTTTTACCCCTCGTAGTGGAACTGATTTTAACTTTGAGGCGGAGAAAAGGGAAGGATTATAAGTGGTAAGTGGCAGGCTAATATCTGATCAAAAAAGCTTTCTTAAAATGAAGGATTGTGGTTTATAAAGTTATGGTGTATGGACTACATCAGCACTGGGTGCAGCATACCAAAAAACTTTATGATGAATAATTCAGTGAGCTTTGATAAGGGATACGTTATGTATTAAAAATAACTGATTAAATTATTGACAGTTATTGAATAAATAAAGCTATTAGAGTTTTAATTCATTTTAAGGTGGGTTTGGTTTGTGAAAACAGAGCATTAGTGGTTGTTTTGGTTGTTTCTTTACCCTAATGAGTTAAACTAAAAGTGTTTATAATTACATTTTATTAATTATGTGGTTATTAATCATAAGTCATATTATTCATTAACTAAAGTAAATTATTCAGTAACTGTATTGAAACAAATGAATAGTGTATGTAGGTAGAGGCATGAGGGAGGGGAACCTGGAGCCGTGAGCACACCCTTGGGATGCAGTGGGGGAACCAGTCTAGCCTGAATAGAGGATAGAACCTAACTTCAAAGTGCCTTGACTCCATACAGGTTCTCTCCTGCAGTTTTCCTGTTCCTCATCAGTATTATACCCACCATTTGGATTCTTGAGCTGCATCATCAGCAAAATACACTCAATACTAACAAGGTAACATCTTGTACAACAAGAATCTTTCCAAAAGATGCACTACTAATTAAAGTTTTTCATAGATTAAGCAGTATATGCTTAATTAGCTTAATGCAATACTTAATATACCAAGTGAAATGCAGTATTGTGTGTTGTTATTGTTAAAGTGTGACTGTGTCATTTTCCTACATTGCAGTAGATTGTTCGATAATTTCAGTATTTACATTATTTCAGTGTAGAAGCCTTGATTCATCAGAGAGCATCAATGACATTGTAACTGTGTTGAAGAATTCTACAAATGAAAACAGTACAAGCATGGAAATGTTGATGGTACCCTGCCTCATTCATTCATAGTGCTCTCTGGATTTCCTGTGCAGACAGTTTGTATAGACTTTTAACAGTAAACTAGTTTTTGCTTCTCCTGTATGGAACGTTTGTAAAATATAGCAACATGGTTTACTTACCCTCCCTTTGGTCTGTAACTGAAAATGTCACTCCCCCACCCTTCAGTAAAAACAGCTAGCAGCTACTGAGACACACAGGCTTACTTGTTCTCACCTGATCTCATATTGGTCTCACAGAGTGGCTTTTCTGTAGCTTTTTGCTAGCAACACATAGGAGATATTTGGATGATGTCACTGTGCATCACATCAGTGTGCACATCCCTTCTGCATTCAGGACCTATAACTGTAATTGCATGCATTTTTTTCAGAACTCTGCAAAGCTCATTTCATCGGTGTGTCCCAATGACTGGATCCTGGCCCTACATCAGATTGTGATCATTCTGCTGATTGTTGGAAAGTGGATCTTGCCCACTGGAGGCATCACTCGTGACCAGCTCTCCCAGCTCCTGCTCATCTTTGTTGGAACATCTGCTGACATCCTTGAATTCACCAGTGAAACATTATCTGATGTGAAGTAAGCTCTAAACATGACTGGACACGAGCACTAGTGTTGCCCCATACCCAGCCTGCCTGCCATGGGGATTTCTCATGTTCTATGTACAGTATTTGTAGTTTTGTGGATGGAATGATTCGTATGTGGACTTAATATTTAAATCAAGGCATCAATTCACTCTAACACCCCTATATTGCTGACTTAAGCTATTTTGTTTTATCCTGTCCATTTAATGTTGACTTAGAGTAATCTTTGTGAACATTTGTGAACACTTTGAAGTCCCACTTTGAAGTTGTTTAATGTTGGTTTTGTCCATGAAAGATCATTTGAACAAAAGTTTAACAACAGACCATAGAGTCAACACAACATAGCCTTGCTAATGATTAACATCACACCATAGCCTTGCTAATAATCTTCTAACCCTTTCTGATTCTCTCAATAACAGAAATAATAACCAAGAGTTGGTGTATGTAGTTCTATCGATATGGACATGGAGTATGCTTCAGTTCCCCTTTAACCTCACAGGTATGTATACATGTAAATACTACATACCTGGTTACCCTGTAATATTTGAATACTGCATTTTTACATGTATGCTAGAAAGAGGCTCACAAACATAAAACACAATTTTCAATTCTTGTTCTGTTTAACTTAACAAGTCAGTAAGCGATTGGCTAAGGCAGCGTTATGGTAGCCAATCAGAGCCAGTGTTTTTACACGCGTGCCGAAGCACGCCAGTGACACACGACACGGAGAAGAGGCAGAAATGGCGAGTCAGGAGCAAGCCGAAGAAATATTTGCATTTTCAAGGTGGCGATATAAGCATTATTTAAGAAAATACTTGAAGTTCCTGAATGTCTACCAGACTGGGTATTTGATTTATTTAATTAAGAATAGAGGTTTTATTGTTAAGTTTACTTCTGTTGTGAACAAACCAGTTGTCTCAGGTTGAGAGAATTTAATTTAATAGATGTAAATGCACTTTGTGACGGGCAGGGTGAGCAACTCAAAAAGGAAGCGATCACGCCAAGTCTCAGGGAAAGAGGATGGTTTAATAGAAAGTGTGCAAACCAAAAACCCGTGCATTGTTCCAAATGAAGGAAATAATAACCAGCAGTCAACTGGTACAAAGACGAGACGCATCTAGACGTCACAGGTGTGGATGTGTGCAGGCCGCCACACTGGGGTGCGGCCACGGCTTCCACAAACACCTCCCGAACCTACCTTCTCGCTCGGAGCTGACCCCTGCCCTTTCGCTAGGGGTCACCCCAGACTCCTGGGGAGTGAACCCCTCCCCGGGGCCCCTCATCTCAAGGTGGACTCCTCCACCCAACCCAGGAGCGCCAGAGACCAGGGCCCTGGCAATCCGCAACAGGGACACGCTGGTCACCCCGAGCTCGAAGGAGAGGGTCTCCTCCTGGAGACCCCACTAGGTCCGGGAGTACCGCAGTCCACCACCAGGAGCGACCTGCAACACATCACACACACACAGACAACACAACACAAAACGCGCACTGCTCCGACCACTGACCCCCCTTTTACACAGGGGGGAAGGGACCCCTTCTTGGCATGAGGAGACACCCTGTCCTTACACCCCAGGCATCCTCCGCCTACAAAGGGGTACAGGGGCTCCTCTTTGCTCAGGGGTCCCTCCCAACCGGTCAGGCCTCCTGATGGAGCAGTGCCTTCTGAGCCACATGTCGTGGCTCAGGAACCCCATAGCTCCCCCCCAAAAACATATTTAGGGGGGGCCCCTCTGGGGAATAACAAAACAAAAATACAGACACAACATACAACATACACGCACCCAGGATGCCCTCCGTGCCACATCCAGTGGCACGGGACCTCTAATGGGCCCCTCCCCACACACCGTGAAGAGGGGTGCAAGAGAGGAATTACATAAAACAAAGCACGCTACACTCTAGGACAAAACGAACACGCAAAGACAGAACACAAACGGACAGGACCCACCGATGCGCGCGCTCTGTGGAGCGCGACGCGCCTACTCCAGCTCTCTCTCTCTCTCACCGTTTTCCCAACGGGATCCACAGATCTTTAGAGAGAGAGCTATACGCGAGCGGCTTGCGCGTCACGCCCACAGCGACGTGTCTCTCGGGCTCGCAGTCGCTCACCCCTGTCACCGCGGGATATCGGGTGAGCGAGGCGAAAGGAGCCGGGAGACGCGTCTCAAGCCTGGTTTATACTTTCGCGAGTGACTGTAGCGCGCGGCTCCGCCCACCTCGCGCGACCCTGCGCGAGCGGTGTAGGCGTTTATACTTTCGCGAGCGTCGCTGCAGTGTTCTCCGAAACGATAGGTGGCGATAGGTGGCAGTGGAGAATAAAAAACCCCTGCAAAACCGGTGAAAGAACATTTTACCTGACCAGAGACCGTATATATACACCAGGCATCAAACATAAATATGACTTTGCAATGTTGTCCGAAACTATATGTGGTAGTATAAAGAAACACCCCTCAAAAAAAAGGGAATGAACATTTACCTGACGCATTTTAATGTTGCTTTGTGTTTCAGGTTTGAAAAGTGCTGGAATTTAGGCTAAAGTACATTAAAATGTTGAAATTACGTTAACAAATACGAGCCTCTTGTAATTCCAGGACGAAACATGAGAGAACGTGAAGACGTTAAGATTGGGCGTTTTGAAAATAAACAACCATTAAATAATGTGATAAAAAAGCGAATTATTTCGATTCATTTCGAGTATATGTATAAATATTTAACTTAATTAAGTTTAACGTGCTGGGAAATATTGAAATGGACCTTTAAAGTGACGTACAAGTGCTTTAATTCCACCTTGTATAGGTGTATGAACCCGGCAAACATGACTTTGTCCATCGCGCTGAAGCGCGGCGCGCGCGCGAAGTTACAAAATTCGAGAGGTGCACGACCTCGCGCCGCGACAGCGTGCGAGGCCCTCGCGCACGGGCGGAGCCACAGCGATTACGTCATTTTCGCCGCGCGGACCCTCGCGCCGGTCGCGGCGCGTCGAGTATAAACCAGGCTTAAACCAGGCTTCACGCGTTCTAGCGCGCAGCACGCCTCGGTGGACCCGTCTACATACACACACAAACACCACCAGCGAAACACACCACGGCGCACACACACTCGCTCACGTCCGCGTCGTTATTAAAACAAAACAGTACAACGTACATACACACACACACATACAGACGATAACGGACAACGGACGTGCGCAATGTGAGGCACCGGTAGTTTCGCTGGGCGAGAGCGGAGTCTACCGGTCCCCAGCTCTAGTCACCGCCGTGTGATTTTACGGGTTTTACACAAACAGTTAAACACGGCGGGACGAGTGGGGACAGACTCAACACTCTCTCAGACAATACACGACAAACACACAGCACGTAGACAAACACTTACCACGAGACATGACCACGAACGAAGGAGAAAGCAAAGGAGACTGGCGGCTTCCGAAAGGTGGCTGGTTATTCTGTGACGGGCAGGGTGAGCAACTCAAAAAGGAAGCGATCACGCCAAGTCTCAGGGAAAGAGGATGGTTTAATAGAAAGTGTGCAAACCAAAAACCCGTGCATTGTTCCAAATGAAGGAAATAATAACCAGCAGTCAACTGGTACAAAGACGAGACGTATATAGACGAACAAACGACCCTCAGGTGAGACGGATCACGGGTCCCGCCCACCTGAGGGACGAACATCACGTGACCAAAAACAGAACCGCTGCCGCTGTAACCGGGGGCGACCGGTAGGGCCCCCCCCCCCACAACGTGACACTTTATATAGTGTAACTTTACTTTTGCTTTTTTTCTCAAAGATTTGGGTTTTTAAGGATTTTATCCTGCACTGGTCTGTTGATGTGCAATAAATATCAAAAGTTAAACACCTTTCTGATCTACTCATTTCAACCGACTGTGAAAACTGCTTTTTCTAAAATCCTTATTCATTGGCATATAACTTTTTTTTACTGTAGGCTAATGCAAATAGTTACTTTCCCTGGTAACGAGTTACTTTTATTATAGAGTAATTCAGTTACTAACTCAGTTACTTTTTTGAACAAGTAGTGAGTAACTATAACTAATTACTTTTTTAAAGTAACGTTCCCAACACTGGTCCCCATTAACCATGTACAGCTGTTTGGACTACAGGGTAAAGAATATTCAACTGCATGAAATAAATCAATTACTAACAATATGTAGTGGAAAAAAAACATTAGCTATCTTGCTATCACACTGTCCATGACAACCTATAGGTTAGTTCATTTAAGCCAATCATTGCCATAAACCATTGTCTCCGACAATCCTGCTTCCATTTTTATGCTGGCTGTAGATCAGTGGAAATTATATTATTTTTGAAAGACAACTCAAGCTTACATTGTCAGAAAGCTAGTTAGCTAGCTAACATTATCAGTCTGACAGAGAATTTTAATTTTAGCTAAAGTCATGTCTCACTGTACAATTTCTATGTCACTTGTAAACATGTTTCAACTGATTTACATCTCCAGTTTATATGAAAAAACTAATTTGTTAACCAGACCCAGTTGCTTTTTGATACATCTGCTTTTGTGTTTGCCCATTTTCTCTCCACAGTTGTGAACCCAGAAGCAAATGATGAGATAGAGACACAGAGTGGCTCTCTCCTCTTGACCCACAGAAGGGACTTCTGGAGTGCTGCTGAGGACCTCCTCATTAAGGATGGCCCATTCCTGTTGGTCAGGTTGATTGTCATGATCCGTTATCAGATTATCCACCAAATGCTTGTCTTTTTTACACTCAAAAACTTCATGGTGGTATCTCTAAATGTGTACCGCCTGTGGGTCATTTTTTGGGACTCAAGGTGAGTGATGAAGATGCACCTGTAAGTACTTCTGTCAAAACCCCACGGTGATAAATGGGAGCAAGTTGCTTCATATACTAGTGGAGGTTTTGCTTGAATGCCATCCACAAATCATCTACATCAAATTACATTCTAGAACTGTTTCTGGACAAGACAAAGATAATGTTATTGAGATGGAATGTCCATCCATCCATCCAACCGCTTAATCCCGCTAGTCGGGGTCACGGGGGGGCTGGAGCCAATCCCAGCATCTCCGGGCGAAGGCAGGGTACACCATGGGCAGGTCGCCAGTCCACTGCATGGCCAACACACACGCACACACTCACACCTACAGGCAATTTAGAGTGATCAATCAACCTAACACGCATGTCTTTGGACTGTGGGAGGAAACCGGAGTACCCGGAGGAAACCCACACAGGCACAGGGAGAACATGCAAACTCCACACAGAGCAGGAATGTGTCAGTGTTAATTAATTGTAAAGAATTGCCTCAATAGCTATGGAAGATATAAACAACATCTGTAAGCAAATACAGAGATTTAAAAATTTGATGCAGATCTGTTTCATGCTATTATGTATAATGTAATATTATCATGACACAGAAAAGTTCATATATTGTTTGTATAAGAATGCAAGGAAGATTAACACAAGGGTTTAAAGTGTACGTTAAGGTGTAGATTACTTCTCTATGTTAATTCAAAGGAAATAGATGGTGAGGAAGTAAAATGAGAAGTCTGACAATGCAAGATGTCAAAGATATGATGTGCACTTACTTTTGTTTTCACTGTTTAATTAATTTTTTAAAGACTTCATATACTTTGATTTTGGTAGCTGTCTATGCATCCTTATAGGAGCCTAATCTCTGTTACCAGTAATAAAATGTGTTAGACTTGAACCCTTTTCCCTGTTCATACAAGTGGTGAATTCATTGCACTTGCTTCATTTTGTCATGTGTAGTTGCAGGTTACCAAGTTTAGCCCTGTATCTTTATTAAAATGAATACAATCTCCTCTCTTACTGACTTGGCTGTTGGCCGTAGGGAGTGATGCTAAAATGTAATGTACCGGTAGTTTAGCAGAGCGGTGTGAAGTGTATGAAGAAATGTAGGTCACATCTTGGCCTTGATGAAAATGGGCCTAGTAGATTTTGTACACCTTTGTTCATGGTTTAACACTTTTAATTGGCAGTATTTCACATAACATGTACATGGGAGGTTTGGTTTAAACTGTATCACACAGTGCTGTTGGACTGTATTTATTGCTTCATCCAGAAGCAATAAAGTGCCTGAATCAGATTCCAATAAAGCTTGTTTACTGAGATTCTCTAGCTGGGATACAGGCCGTGTGGAATGAAACAGCACAAAATGACTGTGATAAACTGGGAGTAAGGGCTTTAGAGAGCAGATGGTAGTAGATGCATGTGTGGCATGCATGTATCAGTCAACACATGCAATTTATATTTCAAAAGGAAATGAATACTTACAGATAATTAAAGTAGTCATGCAAATAAATATATGAGTTAGAAAAAGAAAATAATTAAGTAAAAACACTAGACTAGACTACTTGGCCAAGATCGCTGATCACAGACAGTCTGCAGAAGCTACAACCCCATAATGGTGCATTTTTATTAAATTTTTAAAATCAGCTGTCATCATAAAGATATTAAGTCCCACTTAAGTTTCTTCATGCTTGGTGGTTGGACTTTTATTTATAGGAACAACAATTGTAGCAGGGTGATATGATACAGACATGTTTATAGAATGTGAAATGCATAAGCCGGTCTCTCTGACATGGACATATTTGCTCACATACCCAGAGTTACCAAGCCAATAGTTAACAAAGAATTTGACTATTAAAAATAGTATGAAATTAAAAATATTATGGTTATGTACATACCCAAGTAAAAAGTTAATAGTAAAATGAATAATAAACAACGCGACACCCTCTGTCTGCTGTGAGCATCAAAATGTGCCACTGTAAAGGCACTGTAAAATCGCTACAAAACTAATGCTTTTCTTAAATGCTTTTCTTAATGTGAAGTAAGGAGGCTCACAGCATTTTAATTTGTCTCATATGTCCTGAGGTTGTGTGCATACTGCATGCTTGCATACTGAAAACCTACTGCTTTACCGGTTGAGCAGAGGGTACTGAATCTAATCTAGTACATTCTGTATAAGTATGTCATTTTGGGTGCAGAGAGTCAAAACAAGAACAACTTAAACAGAGGATATGGGGGAAGGTAACTAAACACACCATGATAGCCAGTTGACCTAAAACAAATGAACTAAATATAATAAATAACATATTTAGCACTTTTAATAAGTACATTTAAACACATTGACGACAGTGGGGAGACGCTGTGTTCTTCTCAACCACCTCTGCTACATTGTCTCCTTGTGAATCTATTCCTCCACGTAGCACTGCTGTTCATTGTTGGCATCTCATCACCTAAGGTAATTCCTGCTTGCTCTGCCTTGGCAATGTTTGGGTGCTGGCTGGTGCACTGAGGTGCACTTGCCATAACAGCTTCTTTGTTAGAAATGCATTCAGGAAGTAGACTAGTACCAGTTCTTTCTGTGGAACATGCTCTATGCAAAGTTTGCTAGCTGAACCAGCTCGGATTCTCCATCATCTTGCTTACGAGTTTCCTTTAAGCCTCTGCTTCTCCATAAGCAGCCATTTATCTGATAGCAGAGTCTTAACCACCCACAGTTTTGTGGATTATGGCTCTCAAGAGCCTTCACTATTATGGAAGACGAATGCTTGCTGTTTCTGCCACAGTTGTCAACTCTTTTGCACTGGAAGTAAGCCAGGATCCACTGCTGAGCCTCGCTGCTCTACTGACCTGGTCCGTACCCCGTTTCTGCAGCCTGCTCTGTGCTCTGTCTACTCTCCAGTCATTTGGTGTGCTGCTTGCTTGTATCAGGCTCAGCAACTCTATCCCACTTCTGACACTAACGTAGCATCAAGTGTAAAGAAGAGACAGAGATCACATTTCTGCTCATGAACATGTTGTTTATTGAGTTATACACAGATATTGTGAACAACTGAAGTCAGGGAAGGTAACTAAAAACAACACAAATGGCACAAGGATGGCATCTAAAGGCTAAACAATTATATATTCACAAAGTAAACCAAATAAATGACACACAAAGACGAACTAGTGGATAAAAATCCATTTAAGACAAAGACATATGTTTAAACTAATTGCAGGGAGTCTCAGAAGTGCTCTCTCAGCAGACAGACTGGTGTAGCATCTCCCATATGATGCATTCAGACAACTCCATCTGGTAACATGTGAACTGCCATTTCAGTAAATATTCCATTATGTCCTGTGTGAAAAGGATTTTTTGTATTTTTTCTCAAGCATGGTAGCACTCCAGAAGTAATTTACTTGCATTATATACTTATTTACTTCTGAGGGGAGTTGCTTCTCATGGGAGTAGCCCTTCTTGTAAATTATACTACATGATTAAAGCCTGTTAATGTTCTAATCCAAGTTATTGTTCATATAAATTGTTTATTATTATAGCATTGGTGCAGAAGAAGAATCAGCAATCAACATCTTCAATCACAATGAAATATTCTTTCATTAGAGCAGCATAACCAACTGTCATGGCACAGCCCCCTGGCTCCTCCCTCAGGCGTCTGTGTGTGTTTACGGTCGTCCGTGCCTATGTGTGATTACATTTGTGTGTGTGTGTGTATGTTCGCCTCTGTTAGTTTGTCTCTGTGATTCGTGTCACCTGTCGCTTGTCTTGTTAATTAATGTTATGTGTTGCACTTGTGTCTTGTTTGTGTTTATGTATTTAAGTATGAGTGTTGGTCAACGCCCTTGTCAGTCATTGTGTTGTTTCGTATGTCTATTAGTGCTATTGCTAAATATAAATATATCATATAGCAGATGAACACAGTCCAACATCTGAAAACAGAGTCAGGCTAAGGTTCCAAGGGGCTAGGCAAGGGGTGAGACAAGAACCAGAGGCAGAGATCAAAAAACTAGAGATAGATGCCAGGAGGAAACGCTTGGTATGCTGTCATTAAAAGTTTGGCAATACTTCGCAATGAGAAGGAGAACTGAAGGGCCATAAATAGGGTGTGGTAATGAGGGACAGGTGTCAGGTTAGAATTCTGGAGATGAGGTCCTCTGGTGGCCAGATGTGGGATCGTTGGTAGACGTGACAACTATAAACAACATATGAATCATTCAGCTTTGAACTAATAAGCATATGCAGAAAGGTGTATTTTGGGAATCCTCTCTGGCTGCCCATACATAGCCCCCCCTCCCAATTGTCAGTTGTTCTTGTGAACATGGTGGAAACTGATTATACTGACATGTTAAAGAGGTTCAGGGTCATCATTTATATTTTCTTCATATATTTCCTCACATGCTACAGCATTGATCACCGAAGACATTTTCTTGGAGCACCTTGTTCTCTTTTGTAACTGTGTCAGTGTGGAATTTTGTGTTCTCATAAGGAATATAGCATTGCTCTCCGCTTAACTGTGTTCAAGGCTTCTCTTGTATGTCTTTATTCAGCCTTTTTCTTTATTTGCATATATAAAGAAAAAAGCCAGAGAGAGAGAGAGTGTGTGTGTGTGTGTGTGTGTGTGTAAGTATATATATAAATAAAGAGTAAGTGTGTATGTGCTCTAGTGTCACGTTGAGGACCCCGGCCCCTCCCTTTTGGGCGTGTGTTAACGTTGTCCACGTGCTTTGTCTGCGTCAGTGGATCTCCGTGGTTATCGTTATGTCGTGTGATAATCTCTCACCTGTGAATCGTCTCGTAATCACGTGGGGCCAATGTGGTTTGTCTATTTAATGTGCGTTTGCGCAGTGTCCTGTGCTCGTCGTTGTGTGAAGTTGCTGAGTGAGTGTGTTTGTTATCCGTGCACTATTGCGCAATCTTTGTTATTAAAGTGACGTCTGATTCGCTAAGCAAGGATTCCCGTGTCTCGTCCTTCGCCCTGCCCGCACGTCACATCTAGTTATGATTATGAGTAAGGAATATGGAATACTAGCTTGGTCTCTGTAGTCTGTGTAATTTATATATATGCCCACAACACATGTTAATAATAACAAAAATGAATAGAAATAGAACAGAACAGATTATCTATAAATTTTAGTTGTGTGCATTAGTTATGGACAGTGAGAATAGAATTGAATAGAATAGAATAGAATAATAATTTATTATCCCCAATGTGGATATTTGCATTCACTCACATAGGAATGTGAAATGATGAAGCAGCAGTGCAAGGTGGTTATACAAATGTGCAAGTAGAATATTAATATAAAGTATATGGAGTATATAATAAATAGGATAATATATTGCACATGATAATACATTGAGGATCTATATTGAGACAGGGCTGAGTCCTTAGAGACAGTACCAAGATTAAACTGCCTTCATAAATATTGCAATATGCCCATAGTGCTCTGAGACAGGACTGAGTCTTTAGCGGCAGTACCATGATTGTACTGCCTTTATGATATTACAGTATGCCCACAGTGGCAACAACTAAAGGAGAGAATGTCCACGAGTGTCAGTGAGGTTAACAATGAGAGTGAGACATGAGTGGAAGAGGATGGGAATGGGGGGGAAGAATCCAGGAGATTCATTGCACCAGGTTTCTGGTCTGAGGGTGGAGTGGTGTAGTCTGAATCTTCTGGACACCCAGCCATTTGCAGAATCTCACACAGAATATCTCCTCCACAAGCCATCAGGCTGTTATGGCTCCCGTCTGGTCTGAGACTGCGTATGACTCATGCCACTTGAACACAGTCTTGAAATAATGCATGGCCACAAGAACACAGTTATAGTGTTTCCTAGCATTATTGGCGTGAAAGTGGCCCGGCAAATCTACAGAGATCTTCACTATACACTGGATGCAGCAGTGCATGTATATATCTACTTCTGTTCAACAGCCCGGCCAGTAGAACCACTGCTTCAGGCTTTCTGAACTCCATGAGCCAACTCAGTGAATTGTGATTAGTATGCAGGGTGAAAAGGGATGCTATAGATGTAAGGGGTGTAAATGGCCTGGCTTTGTTGCAACTGCCAACAGGTCTTTCGCCTGTCATGCAGAAAAAATAGTGTTTTGTCCAAAGTATAGCACTGAGAGTGACCTTTTAATACATTCTGTTGGTGATGTCTGCCCCCACGTCTCTTAGCAGAGCGGTGCCTCACGGTTCTATCTTGGGTCTTATTTTGTTTGTAAATGTTCCCTTTGGGCAATCTTATTCACAGTTTTACTGTTTCTTTTCACTTAAATGCTGATTATAGGCAGATTTATATATTTTTATTTTACTAATATATCGCTTTTTACAACACATGTCACAAAGCATCTTTACAAGTGAATGGGTCCAGATCCGTAATGAGCAAGCCAGGGGTGACAGTGGCAAGGAAAAACTCCCTAGGCAGGGATTAGCAAGAAATCTTGGGAGGACCAAGACTCAAAAGGGAAACCATCCTCCATGCGCAGCCCAGCTAGCCATATTTATAGTTCTATTTCAAGGCAGATCATTTCCTACCATGTGGATGTTGGGCACCAGGTAGGAGTCTGCATCAGAGTGTCTGCTGGTGGTATCAGCACATCCACTGGTGGCATTGGCACATCCATTCATGGCATCAGCATATCCACTGGCAAGTCAGACCATTTTATGGAATTGGCATTGTACAATCATGTAACCAAGATGCGAAATTCAGGTTAAATATGTAAACATGAAATTGAACTTCCATATGCATAGCACACGTGCCATTGATTAGCATGCGGCTCTGGCAGGAGGAGCCAGGAGGTGACCACAGTCATGAGGGCTCACTGAGTTATTGCTTTCCATCCATCATCAAATCATTGTTACAACTACAGTGTATGCATGACATGGCTGGATGACAGCCTCAACATCTCAGATTACCAGAAGACTCAATGACAGGGGGCCTCCCAGCTCTATACATTCATATGTAGTATATTAACTGAATGCTTGATTAAATTGGTGAGTCTTAAGTCTAGATTTAAATATAGGACCTGGGTCAGAATCTTGGATTGGAACTGGAAGACTTTTCCATAATTGAGGGGCTATAAAGGAGAAGGCTCTGCCTCTGGCTGTAGTCTTGCTAATTTTTGGAACTAAGAAAACCTGCATTTTGAGAGTGCAGCAAGCGAGATGGGTTATAATATGCAATGAGTTCACTCAGATATTGTGGGTGACTTTGAAGACTTCACTAACCAAAGAAGTTGGGAGAAGCCTGAACTAGGCCGGCTGAATGAACGCCTTAGAGCTGAACATGAGAAAGGTCCCCAGCTCGTGTAAGTGCCAACTGCCAGGCCAAGATCCGCACTCAAATCCAGCACGTCGATTCCTGTCCGCCTTCAAAAATTTCAACAGTTGACCGCCCACAGACAGGTTCTTCTTTCATCCTCAAAATAAGCCTGCAGTCACATGTTGTTTTGGGTGCCAGCCGTTAATCGTCTGTTTTGGTAGAATTCTCCCTATATAAGGTTTGATATGGCTAGTGCTCTTCATTAGCCTCTGTCGGCGCTCTTTCTGATTTTCTCCAGAAGCCGTCATTTTCCCCTTGGTCCTACCTTGTACTGGGAAGGATTACTTTAGCGATGTAGTCCATTCATATTCATATAATAGTCAGTTGTTTTATGGTTTTCCTTTTCATTTATGCTAGTAAGCTTACCTATTAGAATGAGCTACTCTTCCGAGTCAAATCATCCCACACATTAGGCCTTGTAACGCTTATAATTGTGATATAAATCATTAAATAAATTTTAACATTTATTCATTAATTTGGTCATGGTAGTAAATACATATTTTTGGTCCGTGGTATTAGGTCACTGCACAGCTTCAGAATCCACCCTTCGGTAAGGAGATTCAACAATATTCCACATGTTCCCGTTATCAAAACCTTGGTTCCTGAGCAATCAGGATGGTGCACATAATTAATAATTAATCAATATATCACTACATGGGACAAGATCATCTAACACTTTATAGGTTAACAGAAGAATATTAAATCCTGTCGATATGAACAAAAACAAAACAGAAGTCCTAGTTGTGGTTTGGAGGACATTCACAAAAAAGTGCAGTTAGCTCTTGTGTTAAGATGTGACCTTTGACAGGCATCCTAGTTTTACTATACAGTTTTACTTAAGTGGCTTACTCATTTCTGTCTTTTCAACTTATCAACACTGAAAATATATTCATGCCCTGTTCAAATGTCTAGATCACAGAGAAGTGGTTCACCTGCAACTTATTCAAAACACAGACGTCCATCTTCTGATGAGTCACGGTAAATGGAGCACATTACACAAGTGCTGGCCTCTCTCCACTACTCACCTATAAGTCACAGAATTGATTTTAAAATCTTAGCGCTCACTTATGAGGCTTTTTATAACAAGGTTCCAGCATAGATTACATTATTGAGCTCTTCTGTCCTCTTCATAATGTGAGTATTTTTAAGGTCTTCAAATAGCAGGTTATTAGCTTTAAAGGAGGACCGGGCCTTTGTAGGTTGTGCCCTGAAACTGCTGAACAATCTCCCCACTGATATCAAGCACTCACCCCTAGTTCATGTGTTAAACAAATACTTATTTTTATTCTCCTGCTTTTAATCTCTCTTTTATTGTGTTTCCTAGCACTTGTAAGCACTTTGTAAAGCACTTTAAGACTTGTCCTAGAAAAGTGCTATATAAATAAAGATTTACTTACTTTTCTTTGCTGTCTAGAGCAAGTATCATTTGCCAGTACTCACTCCACAGAACAGGCTGTGTACTTACAGTCTTCCATCATGGTCTCTATAATGGCCCGGTTATGTTAAACCTGATCTGCTCCACTGCCACAGTTCTCTCACTGCCTCCTGTCTCAGGAAGACGTCCTCTTTACCCGCTGCTGCTGAACTCTTCCCACATCCTATATTATCTGTCAATGCTGATGAGAGTGCTGCATGTGTACATTATACATGGCTCCAGGGTTCTGCCACCCAGCAGTGTATATGTGTGTTCAGCTCCTCTATTGGTGGCTTCACCCATGAACAACCTCGCTGCCTGACGGTGTGCCCCTCCATGGTGGACCCACCAACTTGCTCTGACGCTGCATGTTCAGATCCTGCAGAGCCAGCGGCTTTGCCCACAGAAATCGAACTACAGCCAATGGAGCACATATGGTCCAATGCTTTCGTTCTACCAGTCTCTTTAACTAAAGCTGCAATGCACACTGTAAATCTTTGAACTTATAGTACTAGCTATAGTGGAACAACAGTAAACATAAAAACACATGTCCTTTTGGGGAGGGAAGATGGGATGACATTTCACCTTCAGTTATTCCTCCTCACACAACTCATATAATTTATTAGGTGGGTGTGAGAAAAAAAAAAAGAATAATTGATTGAGTGCATATTTAATCAACAGTGGACCTCTGATTACTTTGTTGTGTGGAGCAAGGAAAGGGCATTTTTTTCATATTTAAGGAGCCAGCTACTGTTTAAAGAATATGAATCATGCCATGAAGGCAAATTACTGCTGGGACAGTTAACATATGAACACTTAAACATGTACTGACAACTCAGCAAAATTCTTTTCACTGACTGTGGTTGTCAAGGAGGAGAGAAGAGAAGACTTCCCAGAGAACACAAACTTGTTTGGTGCTTTGAGTCGGTTCACATCAACAATTACACAAATACTAGAAGAAATGAGAGACAATGTGCATCTGCAATTGCAAACTAAGACAAAATGTTTAGATGAAGGCCAGGATATGCACAACAAGGCACCATTTCTGATTTTCATCTGTGGAACTAATGATAAGCTAGAAGTGACAGAGGGGCCTACTGCACTACACAGTGTCATGGGAACAACAGGATAGGACATCTATGAACAGTTGACCAAATTGGGTGATTTTGGTCTCCACTGGGCTACGTTAACGAGCATTAAACTGATTATGCGCCAAGAAGGAAGGGTTCTGCAAGAAATGATTGTGCACATAAACAGTGTGGTGAATAATCTGATTGCCAAAGACTAACTGATCCACCAATAGTCTGACTGCCAATGTTTAACTAATCCACCAATAGGCTGATTGCCAAAGATGACCTGATCCACCAGTCTGATTGCCAAAGATCCTCCAGCAAGCAATGTAATTAAGTAAGGTTCCATTATAAAAGCTTAGGTATGTTTTGTTAATTTCATTAAAATGAACGCAATGAATTTTTGTCTGAGCTGACTAATGCTTACAAAGATGTGCTTTACCATGCTGAGATCAAGTTTGAAACAACACCCACCAAATGCACCCAAATCAATTTGTTTATGCTATCCACAAGCAAAATAGTGCCATGACTCACTGAAACAGAATGTAAACCTATCTTTCTTAACCTTTCTTTCTTAACAGAACTTTTCAGTCTTAATGCACAGCTCAAAAGCAAACAAGCAAATGCATCTCTGATATGTATTCACATTTAAAAGCATTTGAAGTAAAACATGGGTCTCTTTAAATATGTAAAGGAGGAAAACATTTGGCATCTCCCCACTACTCAGAAACTGTCAACAACTTGCATTCCCTACAGACTAGTCTGTTGAAGTGATATTTTGAGAGCTTCGTGTCCATGTGAAAGACACCAGATTTTTCCAGAACGTTTTTGCAGCAGACATTAATGTGTTAATTAATTAATTAATTGTGTTGATTTGATTTACCAGCTGCATTTGGATGAATTGCAAAGATGTCACAACTTTAACAATACATTCAAGTCAAGCATGTTAACTGACTTCTATTCCTCTCCCTCCAGTGAGATCTACACACACACTCAAAAAGAGGCAAACTTAAAAACAGGCACTTAAAATAACAGCTATTTTTGAAAGAATCTACATCTGTGGGTGAGGGTGAACATTTTTGAGGTTGACACACCTCAAGTCTCCAACAAGATCTAGACTCACTGTTGAACACTTGCATCATGTATAATTATAATAAAAATGGCTCACAGTTCACACTGATTTCTGAGAAACACTGTATGAGGTAGGATAATGGAAATGATTAGAAACAGCACACATCTGCATTATTACAGCAACAAATATTCAGAACCCAAATAATGCATCCATTATGACATCTATGTATTTATCTGTGTTTTAATTTCATCTGCATTGTGGCTCCTGAAATACTGAAGAACAGTGAATAAGTCCTTTGTGTAAGGAGTTTGAGAACCCCTGGTGTATTGGTTTATCTATATGTGTTGCTATCATCAGTACTGTGAGTAGTGTAGCTTACAAGCTGATGTTCTGTCTGTTTGGCTGAATAGACATTAGCTATCCACACTTAGCTCAGCAGTAAAGTAACATAACCTTACATGAGCCAGTAGCCCAACAACCATCAGTTAGGCTAATTGTGCAAGCTAGCTAGCTATCATTAAGATGCTTTGCTAAGTCCTGACCCCCTTAGTTACTGTTGCTATGCCTGTCAAGCTCTAGTACCCATTATGCTGTTTTCAGTCAATAGCATCTTCAAAAATATTACTGAAAGATAATCAGGAAATAATAGCAAATGTCTGCAATAATAGCAGAAACAGAAAAGACTATAACATACATTTGAGAGTTACATTTACAATTTAATTATAATAATAAAATTATAAGAATATTAAGGACATTAAAATCGAGGGAAAACCTAATCGAGGGTCCCAATGATAGTTATCCTAGTACTGGCAATAAAACGCTATGTCCTTTCAAACTGAATAATACCGGAACTTCGATTTGTATAATGTGGGTAATTATGAACCACTATGTTGGGATTTGTATGCCAACCATTTATTTGCTGGAGATGTTCAGCATACGACATGATGGAACAGGGAGATCAGCAGTGGGACTGTGATTCTTTGAAGTAGGCCATTCATTCATAAAACATTTGATAAAACAAAAATATTAATGTTAGAATGTGTCTGTCTTGTAACCTGTGATGCAAGTGTTTCTTTGATGCAGTAGATTTGCTCAGCCTCAGATGGCACTTAGCTACAGTCAGGGGGATATATATATATTTTTTAGAATGAACTTTCTTTCTGGTTATTGTACGATCTTCAGACAAACACAACCAGACACACAGTATATAACCAGACAGATACCCACTGAGCAAATCCGAAAAAAGCCTTTGCTAAAGGAGAATCTATCGCACTGCCCGTGAGTTCTCCAACATCAGGACTTTTAATCATCTGCATCAGCATGTGCTTCTTAATACTTTCATTTTTTTTGCAGTAATTATGGAACTATACACAGATCTGAAAACCCCACTAAAAGCATTTACTGGAACAGCACACAATTATCCAGTTCCAGTTTTTCAAATGTGGATTTGATGCTCAGAAGTTTCTCAGTACACACACTGTCAAAATGAGATTTAACCCACTGAGCAAATCTGCATGCTTTTACTGGAGTTAATTCTTTTGAACTGCCAAAGCAAGACACCTGACGCCAGCATTCAATTCACAGACCTGTTGCCAAACCAATAAAAGTTTCCTTTTCTGCATAATGTACTGTCCTGAGGTCAGGAGGCCGTCACCATGCTTTAAAACTTCAATATAGAGAGTGTGCCCACAAACTGCAGTGACAGGAAGGTAGTTGCCACCTAATGCAAGATTGCATAAAAATCCCTCTGCTTTATATGTTGGGCTGTACTCTCCTCTCGCCCCTGCAGCCCACCCTCCATGTTACACTGGCCTCGCCACCTCCTGACCAAACAGAACAAACCCTACCCACTATGTCTGGCTTGTTAGAGTTCAATGTTGATCACCATTTCTCTCCTTTCGCTGCTTTTTGTGATGAGAATGCATGTTACATATAGCATTATTGGCATAAGGACAGACACGGTAGCACTAGAAATGATCTGAGAATAATGGCTATCCTGGTGTGTCAAGTAAAGTACAATCTCTGAAGTCAAAAAGACACCATTAGCAAAGTAATCAGCTAATTTCATTACATTACATTACAAGGGTAACATTAAATTCCCCAGCAGTAATAATTTGGCTGGCTATTGCGTAGCTAGCTAGCTTACCACCACCAATTTACCTGGTAAGCAATATGAAATGCCAACTCAACATAATTCCTGAACCCCTTGAGGTCAAAGAGCTGAATGAAGCTTCGCCACCTCTACAAGGCCAAGTGTTCATTCTGGTCTTGTCTCAAGTTTTGTTGCTCTCCCTTTAAGCTTGCTGGCTCTCTTCACGTCTACAATTCCTTGCCTTGACCACAGATAATATCTCTTTCCTTCCTTTCAGCAGCATTCAGCGCTGTACAGACCCTATCGGCCTTCTATTCTGATTAGCGCTGTGAGCCATGCCCCCACCAAGGTTTCTCAGGTTACCACCTAAGACCTTCAGACCAAATACCACAGAATTCTCCATCAGGATATTAGAACCTTCTTGAATGTTTTGCTGATGATTATCTGTTCAGGCATTAGTGTTTTACTGCACAATCGATCCTTTATCTGAGCAGTATTCTCAGCCTTCACATTTTTCATGTGTTTTTTTTTTTTTTTTGCTGAGAGTTTTCTTAATAACATATGTGAAGAGCATTTCCAAGGCAACCATCTGTGGGGCTCTCAGAAATGTTACTTTGGACTGAAATGTTTATTGTATACTTTTTTGTTGTTCTGCAGGCACAGACACACAAATTCCCCAGAATTAAAGACATTAGTCTAAGCAATGATTCATTTACTTAGTGTGACATTTTGAGACTTTCTGAGAACCACTAATCAGTTACATTTTGCTATATTTTAGGGTTTCTAGGTATGATTGGCTGCACAGATGGCACTTGCATTCCTATCATAGCACCTTCAGTAAAACAAAGACATTATATGAAGAGGAATTTTTTTTAGTATTCTAAATGAAGGGATATTTCACAATACAGTTGTTATACCTGTTTACTGTTCTGTACTGGGAAGGTCACGTGATGATTAAGGACACATCATCAGTAATGTGGAAGCAAAGTGGATCTGTGCACAATGTGCAAATTGTAGGCTCAGGGTCACCCCAAACTGGCCATGTGACTTTTCTGTCGCATGTGTGTTTCTCCATAACATTGAACAATGAAGAACAGTATCCAATTTGACCAGATAAAGAACCTGATTAGGAACATGCTGATCACCCCGCTGACACATGAGCAATTGGAGACACAATTTGCTACCATCATTTCTGATTGACCTCCCCTGTGACAAATTAAGACAAAATAGCAACGTTTCATTTTTATGGAGTCTTTATGTATTGCAGTAGTGAAGTCACCCACCTGGGGCACCTCAACCACCTTTAACTGATGTTCTAGCAGATGCATTTCTATTTGTGTCTTTACAATCTGCTGCCATATGTGCTGCTTTTTCTAAATTCGATTTTGCACTTCATTCCCCGAAGTATACTTTGTACAGCCGATCCACACAGAGCTACAGGAAGACCAAAATATGACATTGAATTCCATGGTGCCAGGACTACTTAGTTTCAAGTCATGGGCCAATGCTGAACATCTTACTGAGGTAAGTTGTGCTATGGGCGTGGACAGACTCGTTATATCCAGCATTGCTCTGTTGAGAAGTTTTATTTTGGTACAATGCTATCATCAACTGTTAGATGTTATTTTTAAAGGCCTCAATAGGCCTCTTTGTATCTTCTCTCTCTGTGGTAGCTTACAAGGTGTCTTCATCATACTCCTGTAATGAAAATGAACATCTGTGGAGCATTAAGAGTATTAACAACTTTTTAATGAAGAGGAAGAAGAAGAAGAAGAGAAAGAAGGCTCCAACAGACTGCACTAATGACTGTAACTGTAACTGCTAGAAGATGAAGCTTAGATGCCTAATATATAACTTTAACTTTAAATTAGACAAAGTCATAAGGACAAAGAAGAATCTGAAAAAGCAGTCAACTCTACTGCTACAAGAACATCAGTGTTACATGTCATGTCTACAATGGAGGGATAGGCAGCAACCTGAAGTTGTTGAACTGAAGGATGAGCTAACCCTGGCAAAAGGATGAACATACATATATCATTCATTTGAAAAACCAGGCTCTTGAGTCCTGGGGCTGGTTGGGTCTGATGAGCTTCCTCCAGGGATGCCTTCAGCAATAGGTCACCCAGAGTTTGGAGTGTGGGCATCTCTTTTGCCCCTGTGGTGGTGGTGGTGAACCCCGCCCTCTTTGTCAAGCCTCAATGTTGTTTCAATTGGCTGTAATGAAGGTCAAACTTGAACATATATAGTAAACACAAATTTGGAGAGTTGCACAAATAAATGATGGTCATATCACATTTGGAATGTAGCTGCTGAAAGCTGTTGAATTAGGTAGGAAAGACTAAATATCACAATTGGTTGTAATAAAACAAGCCTGTTTGAAGCTGCCAGGTATGTTGTGTGCCTTTTGGGTTGCACCTGCACAAGTATGAATACACACATATTAAATAAATGAAACAAGTTTTTTTCAGTTAATGCACATGTAATAACTCAATCAGCAATTTCCCTCTGCAGCAGTTCACACTCTTGCTGTTGTGACTGCATTTTGCTTGAATACATACACATATTCTGCATACACATTCTTGAATAGTTCTAACTCCAATGGGGCAAAATAGGAGGATGAAGCCTTTTCTTCTACTGTTACCATGGTGAATCGTATTATCCGTGTTCCACTGATTAGGGATTTTTTTCTCTCTCTTCATGCATGTGGGTAACCCAGGGTTAACAGGATTAATTCAAAGTTGAATCAATTAATTGAAATCAAAATCCCTGAGTTTGACAGCTAAGTTTGTCAACCCAGAGTTCAGCTTTGAATTCAGAGTCCTGAAACAAGACCCTGATACAGTGTTTATGTGATTACTGTGTCTGTCCAAAATATCCCATTGAGCAGACAACATAAAAATAACATTCATATAATTATATTTAATACAAATATTCAATAAATTTATTCCTGGATATCCTTTATAATTTGCTTTATGTGTAAAGGAACTGTTTTCACCAGATTATATGCTTGGGGCACTACAGGTAATTAAACAGCCTGCAGTGAGTATTGACTTTTCTAAAGGTAACTGTTGGTATGTACCAGTCTGCCTTATGCATAGTGATGCTCTCCTAAATGAAAATAGAGGGAGTCTGTTACGGAAGTGTAGTCTCAGTCTTTAAGATATTCCACTGTTGCTGAAGAATTGATTTTATCTTGTTACTTTCAAGACAATCTTGTGTGTGAGCTCTCAATGAATTTACTCTGTTTAGCACAATCCAATTATGGCTATGCATTACTTTGTGACTTACTTTTCAGTAACCAACAGTGAAACACCCTGAGTTATGCCCCCCCCCCAATTTGGAGTTATGCCCCACCCATTTGGAGTTATGCCCCACCCATTTGGAGTTACAGCCACGTGGAATCAGTCACCCCTCCCCCTTCCCTTTTTGGAGCTATGCCCCTCCCATATGGAGGTGCTTCAGCCTGCAGTAGTACAGTAGTGAAGACCACTAGGTCCAAAGTCCATAAGATTAGAACCTATAGGGAAGCTGTCCAGAGATTTTCACTGGGCAAGAGAGTAGATCAGACGTGTTTCAAAGTGATTTTCTGAGTGTTGAAAAATAACAAATATATCTGAGGGGAACAGAGAAATGTAAAGAGTGGGAAAAGCAGAGCATTTGTTACAACATTCCAGACGTTTTCATTCAGAAGAGAATCCTGACACATAGGCTCCCCAGACTGTAAATAATATTAGAGCTAATGTTCATATAGACATGGAGAAACTTTATTGTCAGACCATTCCTTCTCAGTTGGTGCAGGATGTTCATCCCCCACTGGATCTTTTTGAGGATGGAGTCGATGTTGGTCTGCCACCTCAGGTCTTCTTCAACTAAGGAAGAATGGTCTACCAGAGGAGCTCATGAGTCAGCTCTACACCGCAGTCACTGAATCTGTCCTGTGTGCATCCATCACTCGCTGGTTCAGAGCTCCGCTAAACAGGACAGAAAACGGACAGCAGCGAACACTGAGGACAGCAGAACAGATCACTAGCACACCCCTGCCCTCCCTCTAGGTCCAGGAAACGGGCAGGGGAATCCATTTTAGATCCCGCCCACCATGAACGTGACTCCTCCCCTCCAGCTGGCACTACAGAACCCAGTGTACTAAAACTCCCAGTCACATGAGCAGTGTCTTTCCTCATGCCATCACCTCATAAATAGCTGAAGAGTACCATCTGCTTTCTCTGGTAGCCATAACATCCTGCTTCACCATTACATAGGCACTACCAATGTTACACTTGCACTTTGTGTATATTACTTATATACTGTGTATTGTATGTATATTGTGCATATTGCTCAACAACTGGAACCAAATGCCTTGTGTGTGTCACAACACTTGGCCAATAAACCAGATTCAGATACTGATTCTTAATACTGTGAAGACAGTCATACATAAAATTGCAAAATTTCACATCATGTAAAGAGTTTTGTTCTTTTAATTACTGATTTTACATATTTATGTTTTCTTATTATAACAAATCATCATTGCATGGATTACTGTCAGCACCTTCACATTTATGGAGTCCTCCATGCTGAATGATCTGAAATGTTCTACAATCTGTCTCTGTGCCAACACATTTTACCCACTGTCGACAAAGGGAACACTGCCCCTTTCAGCATCAAAGAAATATCCCTTTGACCTCAACAACAGAAAAGAATGAGTTTTATTATTTTCCTAGTGCTGGATAACACACACAGCCTTATTTGAGCTTCAGGATATAAAATCATCCTTAAAGCTCTGTAAGATTCTTAAATCTTGAAGTTTACTTATTCTCTGGACCTTCCCAAAATACTTATTTTTAAAGATGCAACAGATGTTGTTGAGAATTTGAGGGTAGGGCTGGATACAACTGTTCATGCCAATTTAAAAACCCTGAGTTCTACAACTGGTGGCCATCCATCAAATGTGACAACTACCTCCATCTCTCTCTCTCTGCTGATTATGTTGTTATGTAATTAGGAACTGGCCCTTTCCTCTCCTTCTGTAACCAGAACACTGCTACACACTCAACTGAGGCCTAACCAGTGGAGGCTAGAGCATCTGAACTGGGGATGTGGCACTGGGGAGGGGGAGTCAGGCTGGGGCCAGTGACTCTGTTTGAAATGACTGGTAATTTATAACTTTGTTCTTTATTGTTCGCCAATAAATCCCTTTTAAACAATGGATTGCAAGCATTACATGTATCATATGATTCAACATTTTATTTAGAAATAAATCTATCCATCTGCTTAAAATGGTAACTGAATGTAGACAGAGGGAAGGTGGAGCTCGAGACAGGCTATGAAAAACAAAAAAGCCCACATGGATAATGTGGCATCTCACCGCGTGACACATACGTACTCGCCAGATAGGCTGAATGGCTCACGTGCAGAACAGCTACTCAAAACTGCTATGGATGCAGATCTGTCTTGGAAGCACTTACCGTATGCAATTAGTTAACAGTAAACAGATGGAGATGAACTGATTGGTTAATGAGCAACAGGCAGAGATTTCCAACACCTCACGTTCACGCCACATGGTTCCTCTACCATCACTGCCAGAAATGAAGAGCGAGTATGACCCTGCTGCTGCAGTCCGCAAAAACGACGCTAGCAGGCATGTGATTTTTCACAGGCCTGTGTGAATCTGCAGCTTGTGGTTAGATCAGCCCATTCTAGCCAATTCACATTTTACTTCTGACCTTTAGGTGGTGCTGTTGTTCGTAGGTCCACAGAAAACCAAAATAATCTGTTTGGAGGCATTTATTAACAAATTACATGGACGGCAAAGCTCCGAGATTATTCTGATGTTTTTGTGGTCTTAGTGCCAGAGCACAATTTAAACCAGACTCCCCTAACACAATTCATATGTACTAATAACTTCATGATTAAAAATAACAACAAAATCTGTATTTCCGCAACAGTTATAATTACATGGCCGAAATAATTAGCTGATATTTGGATTCTTGTGAGAAAGAGAGACTGTCTGTCTTTGGATGTCACCTGAAGAAAGTAGGATGTGAAGCTACAAAGCTCTGTGTATCTTGGCCAAAGAGTGTTAGTCACAGGCAGCTCAGTCAATAAACACCGTCATTACTTGATTGGCACTTTCCTCTAACAACTCACTGATGTGATTAGCTCACACGAGCTGGACTGAAATTGTAAACCGATAAAGTCACTTCACATAAAATTGGATTAAAGGGATGGATACGGCAGCTACCTCGCTTTTCAGCATTACAAAATTCTGCTCCAGGTTCCTCAAATTGTGCATTTGTCAATTTTTCTTGGTTCTAATAAGCAAGACACATCTGGCGAATCCCAACATTCCCCAATATTCACGTTACTGACTACACTATCCTAACAGCGACGAAGATGAAAATTGTTTTGGCTGCTGTTAGTACAGGTCTGTGAGAAACATTGGTTATATTGAAAAATGTATTTTACGTGTTTAATAATACATTAACTACTAACAAATGTATTTATAACTAGTGATTTATTAGTAACTACTAATACATTTATTTAGGTCTATAAACGAACCTCGTGTGTACGTGTATGAATGTTGGAGGAGGATACTAGTGTGTTGACATTCTCTGCCCACAAGATGGCGACATATAACGCAATTGGCACCCTGACACCACGCTCTGAATGGTTATTACATGGCCCTGAGAGGGCGTAGGCCTATAGGTTTTTGTACCAAAGCAGATACTTGTGACACTGACACTGTTTGTTATGTTTGGTGTCGATTGAATCTTTATGTATAACGTTTGTTTAAAAGGTTTTGTAAAATTAATTTACCATTCTTAAATCGACGTTAGTTTAATACTGTTTTTGCATCTAACTGCTTTAAAATACAAAACAAGATTAGATTTGTACTTTATTGATCCCTATAGGGGATGCTTATCATGTAATGTTTCACATACCAGAACAAAATGTTACACGTTTATAGCTGAAATATTTTACAAACAATTTTAGATAGGTTGACATTTATTTTCCAGTCACAGAACATAAGGCTTATAGTACATTCCTCTCACCTGAATAACAGTTTTGAAAGGCAGCCGAGGACAGTGGTGTTTTCCAGAAGACCACCCTTGTAGGTCAGCTTGGCAGTAGAACATAGGAGTGACCTTGAGAGATCTACTATTAATGGTGAAGACTGGAGAGAAATAATAATAATAATAATAATAATAATAAGTTAAACTTATATAGCGCCTTTACAAGTCCCAAGGTCGCTTTACAAATATAAGCAAAATTAAACAGCAAAAATTAAACAGAGCCCGAAGAAGGTGCAGGGGAAAAATGAAGGGAAAAAAGGTGAGTTTTCAATAAGGTTTTAAACTGAGGGAGAGAAGAAGTAGAGCGAAGAGAGGGGGGGAGAGAGTCCCAGAGCAAAGGGGCTGCGACACTGAAGGACCGACCACCAAATAGCAACTACCACCGTATGTAAAATGCATTCCGATACCCCCTGCTTGCACCACACATAACATCCCAAAATATCATATAATAGCAGTGTTTGTTTTGAACTGTAGACCAACATATTAAACAATTACAGAAATATGTTCATTATGAGAGTGTAGCAAAGGCACAAGGACAATAACTAAAACCAGCACACTGACACCACCATAGGAGCCAGAACACTCATTTTACCCAATGAGAACTCTCTAACACACTACCCTCTCAATCAGGAGTGATGGTGTTCATCACATTACCCTCTCAGTTAGGAGTGATGGTGTTCATCACATTACCCTCTCAATCAGGAGTGATGGTGTTCATCACATTACCCTCTCAATCAGGAGTGATGGTGTTCATCACATTACCCTCTCAGTCAGGAGTAATGGTGTTCATCACATTACTCTCTCAGTCAGGAGTGATGGTGTTCATCACATTACTCTCTCAATCAGGAGTGATGGTGTTCATCACATTACTCTCTCAGTCAGGAGTGATGGTGTCCATCACATTACCCTCTCAGTCAGGAGTGATTGTATTCATCACACAACCCTCTCAGTTAGGAGTGATGGTGTTCATCGCATTACCCTCTCAATCAGGAGTGATGGTGTCCATCACATTACCCTCTCAGTCAGGAGTGATGGTATTCATCACACGACCCTCTCAGTTAGGAGTGATGGTGTTCATCACATTACCCTCTCAATCAAGAGTGATGGTGTCCATCACATGACCCTCTCAGTCAGGAGTGATGGTGTCCATCACATGACCCTCTCAGTCAGGAGTGATGGTGTCCATCACACTACCCTCTGTCTTCACATCAGAGAGCAACATATGACTGAATAGCTGACACAATTGCTTCAAGGTATTTGTTTACACAATAGACCAAATCTGCACTAGCTGTAGTCTGCCAACAGCTGCTGCCAACAATTAGCTTTTTTTATGGAAGAGCTTTACAGTGTTTAACTATTCAATACTTTCTTCATCAAAAATGAACCAAAGATTGCTGGAACCAAAGGTAAAGTATCCTGGTCTATTGCATCATGGAAATATAAGATTTTGGATTAGCTCCGAAGCCAAGCCTGTTTACCTCTTTGTCCTGGTATGACAGTAACTGAATACACCACAACAAAAGAGTACAAATGTTTATTCTTACGCATCAAAATCACATTCTTTTCATCCACCCACCATAATATAGGCCAAATGGTGGCAACTACAGTGACTTAGCATTTCACTGACAGGAAATGGGTCATAGAATATTCACAACAACACATCTTAATTGACAGTACCTAACTTGTCCCAACATGTCATCCATCTCACCTGTGACCCGGTGTTTAGACCACGCGTGCCATCCCCTTGGAAACCCTAGACATCACTGCAGCTCTTTCCATTCAGCGCCATCCCACAGTAGCTCTGCCAGGCAACGGATTCAACAGAACCCCCAGCTGACATGGTGCCAGCTGCTGTTTAACGTGCACATTGTTATGGTGTCCCTTGCCAACCAGAGGAGGATGCGTTCCCTTTTTGAGTCTCAGTTCCTCTCAAGGCTCTTAGGGAGTTCTTCCTTGCCACTGGTGCCTTTGGCTTACTCACTAGGTGCTTGGACTCAGACATGTATAAGATGCTTTGTAACAGCAGCTGTTACAAAAAGCACTATAAAAAAAGCCATCCCAACACCTCAAACATCTCAACACCTCAAAGAGAAAGGGCACCTTTCACATCAACAACTGTTTGACAGTTTAACTGCCCCTATTCAAAATTCCTTAGGGTAATCAAACTTGTCCAGGGATGTCCAGACACCTGGTCAAAATTAAGGGTTTAATAAAAATTATTTCTGTAAATAATTGTCTGTACATTTTATAGGCTTTTAGGGGTTAATTGTATAGACCCAGTAAAACTTCTTTAGTAAATGTTTGTTTTCTCAAGACACTGATCTGAGTAATACATGCAATGTGAAGCTGGTCAATCTCTTTGACATAGGTCAAACATCTGAACTCTTCCTTTTACATGATATATATAAGGTATAAATTGGAAACAGAAAGAAGACGCATCTGAACATGTTCTGACAGCTGCATTTCTCTGTATTACACAAAACTCTGTTAAGAGTTTGGCTGGAATTAAAACCAGCTCTGAATAGGATTTGTTACTGGGACCTCATGGATGGACGCTGTTGATGCTGTATGATTTCTGGCGGATGCACGTGGATGACTGGGACTGCTGGATAATGCTCCCACCTCCATGTCTAGGTACTCTCTCTGGAGCTGATTGGGGCTCTGTCCCACTCTGGAGCTTTCTGTCTGAGCATGGAAGTCCTGGAATCAATGAAGAATGAATGGATGATTCCCTGAAGTTTGCCACAGATGATAGAGCCACTACCATCTTATGCTAATTTCCTGTCCCAGTCACATCCTCTCCTTCTCCTTCTCACCTGAAGGGTGTCGTGATCTCACGCCTTAGGTGATGATGTGTGGGATGGGCCACATGATGTCGCCTCTGTTAGCCTGCCCTCTGTTAGCCTATTTGCACCTGTTGATTGTTTCTCCTCATTACTGTTAGCGTATATAAACCCTCCTTTCCTTTGTTGTCAGTTGTTACATTTGAACTAGTGTTTGTATCTGTGTGTGTTAGCACATGCCTGTCTTAATAAATGTTACTCATGTGCAACGTTTTCTCAGCTTCCCCCCCCCTCCCTCTCTTTCTCTGTCCTGCAAACATGCTTGAATATCCTGTATATTCGTAGGTTTGAAAATGACAGGTTCTTAAATCAGGGATGTTCATGAACCGTATCTATACAGTTAGAACTGAGATCGACAGACAGTTTTGGCGCGGTGCTAAGTTTTTGCTTTTTTAAATGTATGTGTTTACTGTAAATATGTGTGTATGTGTATAAGGGAATGTCTAGGCACATACTGCTGTGTTTTAGCATAAACAGACTGAGGTGTATATAGACTGTAAACAGACTGTTTTTATGAGCCACACCCCATTATAATCCACCTCAGCAACCAAGCCAGATACTCCAGATCAAGGAGTGGTTGGGCTTTCTACTCTGACACTATGCTGAACCAAATTGAGGAGATCTGGATTTTGATCAAAGTTCACATTACCTGTGATTAATTTTCACCTTAACAGATCATGCACATACCAGTGTAAACTGTGCATTCATCATCTCAGTACACAGAATGTGAAGCTGAGCCCAAACTACACAAAACAAAAAACAACGTTCGGTTTAAATACTAATCTGCTGTGTTAAATTCCCACAAATGAACTTTTAAAACCTTTTTACAGGACCATTAATGCAGTGCCATCTAGGGTAATTATTGCTTGTGAACAATTTTATTTTATTTTTAAATCCAACCACAATTGGCTTACTATGCACTAATCATATCCATAGCCCTTGATCTGTTCCATCAAATCATAATTCTATCTTCCACCTTTATACCCAATAGCTAGATAAAAAAAGCGTTCTTCATTTGGCATAGGCATAGTACCTGGTCATCAGTATACCATTCTCTCATGGATGTATTTATTATATCTATTGCAGTGCATGCATTTTACCATGACACTGACTTCAGCAATTGTCTTCTTCCTGTCTGTCTGCCTATCTTGCCACCATTTCTCTCTCTCTCTCTTTGTAGGTATTTCATCCTCCTTTCAGGATCAGAATCTCGATGTTCCCTGTAACACTTCTGTGTCTCAGCAACATTCTTTAAGAGATGCACAGTAATTAACAATATTTCTATCAATACTCTAAACTGAATAATAAAGCTACATAAACACATGTGCATTTCATAGATACACTATGATGTCCACCCTGTTATGTGCATGACCACCTTGGTCTTTGGTGGTAACTGGGTGGACCATAACAGGGTTGACATTAGGAAATAAAGGTAGCCAATATCCAGTTTGTGAGCAAAAACACTCTAGCAAAAAGTGGAATTGGGCAATGAATTGTATGCTTTGTAATATGATTATTATAAAATTATTAAATCTTACTGCTTGTTTTAATATTTCTCCTAACATAATGGACATGTGGTTAATCATGTAAGACGGATGGGATAAAATTAGAAAAAACAGGCATTGACGTGTGGAGATAGCCACTCACCTTCCACAGTATCCACAGTCCCAAAAAAATTATGTGAGCTCCGGGAAATGATGTCAGTATGCAAAACAGCTCTTCACTTAAAGAGACAGTACTTAGACATAACAGGATGGACAGTAACTTGAGGAGGGACATGCAAAAAACTTTAAATGAAAATTAAAAAACACATGAACACATGAACACTGAATTTCCCATTCGTGGGATCAATAAAGGTTTATCTTATCTTATCTTTATCTTATCTTAAAATGTTACTAATTGAGGGAAAAAATATATAGTTTAGAGATGACGTAAGCAAAACGTTTAAACTATATTAAAATACTGAAATACCCTTATGATTATACCTCATATTTCTATCACAAAAACAGAATGCACAACTCCAGGGACATGGGAAAACCTCAAGTGTCCAACTTTTGAAAAGTGTTAGCTATTTCAGTAGGATTTACGGAATTGATAATTTTTGCATTTTTACATAATAAATAGAGTGATCAGTACTGGGGACGCAAAAAGCACCCAGCATGGTCCTTCCCAGTCAGACTGGAGTTTGGGGCAGCGTTCTTTCTTCCATCATGGGTTGAACAGCCAAACAGAAGCACCTTGGCTAAGAGGCTCACCTTGATACCGCATGTCCTACGCCCGCTTCTGTCACAGACTGGCTCCCCCTTCAGTCTACACTTGAAGATAGCAATAGACTCTGCAGACCAAGCAGCTAATGGAAGATCGTTCCACCATCTTGGAGCCAGGACGTAGAATAGTCTGGAGCTTTGGCTTCCATGAGACAAAGCATGGAGTTTCAAGTCGAGATTACTAGAGACTGCACAAGCACTTGAGTAGTATTCTCCATATGTTGCAGAGGAGAAATCCGCAGGATCTGGTCAGTTTTGAAACATGTGTTGAGAAGGACAACTGGTTGTCCAACGTTACACCCAGGCTTTGAGCAGTTTCTGATGGTGTTAACAAGGTGTTCTCAAAGGAAACTGTGAGGTCGTTGTGTGGGTTTGGGGTTCCTGGAATGTACAGAAGCTCAGTTTTGCTAGGGTTGAGCTTCAAGTGGTGAGCAGTCATCCATGAAGCAATATCTGCCAAGCATGCCGAGATACGCCTAGAAACCTGGGTGTCAGAATGAGGGAAGGAAAGAATTAGCTGGGTGTCATCAGCATAGCAATGATAAGAGAAATCATGAGACAAGATAATGTCACCAAGGGAACGAGTATATAAAGAGAAGAGAAGAGGGCCTAGGACTGAACCTTGGGGGACTCCAGTGGAAAGTTTACATGGATTGGATGTGGATCCTCTCCATGTTACCTGATAGGACCAGTCTTCAAGATATGAGTGTATCCATTTCACACTGAGGCTAGAAAGAACAGAGAGGAGGATGTTGTGGTTGACCGTGTCATAGGCTGCAGAAAGATCTAGAAGAATTAAAACTGATGATAGCTTGTTAGCCTTGGCAGCATGGAGGTTCTCGATCACTGCTTTGAGGGCAGTTTCTGTTGAGTGTGCCCGTTTGAAGCCAGACTGATTAGGCTCATGGAGTTGGTTCTGGGTGAGGAAGAGAAATAATTGGGCATAGACTGCTCACTTCAGAGTTTTTGATAGAAAAGAAAGAAGTGATACCAGTCTGTAGTTGTTCATGTCAGAGGTGTCAAGTGTTGCTTTTTTCAAGATTGGTACCACCCTTGCCATCTTGAACACGGTAGGTACATGACCCGAAAGTAAGGAGTTGTTGATGATTGCTGAGATGAATGGACAGGGATCTCTTGACATCTTCAGAGAAGATGGCAAAATCCTCAGGAGTGAGAGAGGATGGAGGAGGGGTGAGGGAGGGTTAAGGAGAGAAGAAAAAAATTCTGAATAGCTTGCGTGGGTTGGATGCAGATGATTCAAATTTCTTTCTGTAGTAGGCTGACTTTGCTGATGTGACTTCATCATCATCTGGGCTGGTGTGAGACCCGTGGACTCTTGCACTGCTGCTCGACATGCCCACAGCACCAGAGGCAGATGGCGCCCCCATTTGTGTTGATGGCTATTGGCAAAGATGGTTAGTTGGGTGGCGAGCATCCTATTAATAATAGCGTTAACCACTGAAGGCCTATAACATGTACAAACATTTAATTCCAGAAAGGATTTTTATTAAATCCCTAATATTGACCAGGGGTCTGGACATTCCTGGACAAGTTTGATTACCCTATAAGGAATTTTTATTGGGAAACAATAACATTAATTTTGGTCATAAGTAGTCATTTTTCCCTATTTTTTGGGGTGGGGATATTTGAGGTGTTGGAATGAACAAAATGCATGTATTACCTAGGGCAGTGCCTGGAGAAAACAAACATCTACTTTTATTGGGGCAATAAAATGAATGCATCAAAGATACAATTCCACTAAAATCTCTATAGCACTATATGCATCCTTAATGATAACCAGGTGTCCAGACATCTCTGGACAAGTTTTTTTACCCTAAGAATTTCTATTAGGGGAAAATAAAACTGTCAAAAATGTGTTGATGTGAAAGGTGTCCTACATTTACTCTGTCACCTCCATATACACACTAGTGCTGCAAGTCAAGTTATGCAAATAAATGTTGCCGTGTCTTTGCTTCTGGTGACAGTCAGGGTGGATATAGGCTCAAGATGGTTAGGTTAGGCCACTCAGGCACGCAGCCATGTTACAGAATATTTTGGAAGGGATCAAATTCCACAGATGACCTACTTCTTAGCTGACACATTCAAAAGCAGTTTAAAATGGTTTTAATTTATTAAAATTAAATAAAATGCGGTCTTTAGGCCTAATAGTAGTCCATACTAATCACAGTTGTCACAAGTATCACAGTGAATTCTGGATTTGGATTCTGGAAAATTGAGACAAGACTAATAGGCCTACTCATGGAATGTCTACTTCCTGCATGAAAGAAGAACATTGTGAATCCCACCTTGTCACACTCACTGGCTCACACTGCCCAGGATGCAGTGATTAGGCTGTTTTTGAAACCCTTTCTCAGGTTACTACATAAAGTAGCAGGACTGAATATTGGCAGTGAAACTTAACCTAAAGGCGCGCAATAAGTCACATCAAAAAAGTCTGGAAATAACAGAATGACACTTAGTAAATGTCCAGTTAGTCAAGTTAGCAAGGTACAGACCAGATCACGAGGTATTAAAGTACAAAGTCCTGGTGTAGAGGATGTCATCTGCTGGCCATTATGCTTCCACCTGGCCTTGGAGATGGAAACAGTGGGGGAGCAGACAGGGGATGATGTAGTCAGGACACTCAAAGATTGGGGAGTGTAAATGGGTCAGTATAGATAGAATGCACTGCTTTTCATTTAAGGAACAGTAGCTTGTGTGAAGTCCCTTGAGGTTGATGATACCAAAACTGTTCATAAACTGTGCTTTCAAATGACACTGTTATATGACAGGCTTAATAATATATCATCAAAAAACCCCTTTCATGCATTGTGGGCTAACATAGCTCAGACATGCGTCTGTGCAGAAGAGATGGCTTTCATCCTCATCTGAATGCTTTGACCACGGTGCTTTGTGTTGACTTTTGCCCCATGTACCACCTCCAACAATGCAGACATGGATAAGCAATCAAATAGCCTCAGTGGAAATCAGCTGGCATTGAACAGGTGAGAAAGAACACTGTTCACAGCAGGCCTAATGCAGTGCAGCTGACTGTGTACTTACAGTGTAGGGAGCTCAGAACTGTGTCTCTGTGAAATTGTAACAGCACTGTTCTTGCCTTGTGCAAAAAAACACAGTGTGTGTGCACATGTTTAAGAGTCCAATCACACACTCAAGTAGGAATTAAATACCTGTAATTAGACACCTAAATCAAACCCTAACCAAACCTTTGTCCAAAGCTTAACCTTTATCTTGGGCCAGTGCCGAAAATAATAACTATTACCTGATGCTTACCATAACCAAGGTTGTCTTTTTTTTAGTTCAGAAAATACATCTTTTATTACAAAATAAATATACCAAAACACAATCACAATACTCTGCATAAGTAAATTTATTATTTATTAAATATTTTGTATATAAAATAATTAAACAAATACATACCTTAATAAACAACCAACATTAAGATTATTGACCAGCAAGATAAAGGCCTTTGACAGCATGAACCAAATGAACCAGCCACTTGGTTTGTAGCAGGTAATGATAGTCAACACCAATTCTGCCCAAATCACTAAAATAGACAATCACATTGCATCTAGTGCGCATTGTTATTTACTTCTTATTTTTGGAAACTAAAGACAACCTACAAGACTAGTGACAAAAACATTCTATTTTTTCAAGTATTAAGTTTCCCTTTGACCCACAGACAAAACCACATGGCTTGCCTGGTTCAGGTTACATGATCAGTGATGTGGTGCTTTGTACACAAACAATGTTTTTGTCACGTGCTCTTAACAGTTAAGTACATATACCAAGAGTATGCTGACCAACACGAACAATGAACAGCACAAAGTCTCAATGTTCTTCAATCTAAAGGCAAAAGCTTATTTCAACTTTTTGCACATTCCCTTATACATATCCATCATGAAACCTCTAAAGATATCTACAGTTTCTTTAACCTTTAACAACTATAACATTCTTTAATGTGTAGATAACGTTACAATCCACTACAGTATATGTAACTTCTAGCACTAGCACAGTGAAGGTAGTATATGTGATCAATGATTATGAATTGATACATTTGTTGGTTAAGATTTGTTTCAAGTAAACCCTGAACTAAGCCATAGTGCTAAGCCCTTCTAAAAATAAGATTGAACTTTTCATTAAGTATACACCATGCTACGCTAAAGGAACGGAAGAGGCCATGGAAAAACGCAGACCTAGCCAGATGAGCTAAGGCAGTTCCCTGGCACCAGGACGACTGCTGTCCTCTGGTTATTGCATTTGATGTAGCTGATGTTTTATTACGTAGCGCCGGAGCCAAAGGGGAGCTGCTGTAAACTCAAGACAATCACCAAATGCGGTCCCTGTTCCCACCTTTGAGGTCACAAGTGTCGCAAAAAATCAGCAGAAAGAGGTCTAATGCTCATAATGCAAATGTTCTACATTATTGATTCTATTAAACTGCAATTCAGTTCAGGTCTGAGCTTGTTGTCATTTGTAGCATAAGAATTTAGCACTTGGATAACTGCTGAAAAATGTGTTGCCTAGAGCAAAGAGGAAGCTAAGCATCGGAAGGTGAAAATGAGACAAATTCTGGGGAACATTCTGCTGTGATGTCTAGTGAATGACAGGACTTTGCCGTGAGGCAAGCAATCCCAAAACAGATTCATTTTCTCTTGTTATACAACCCTTAGAGTCAAATGTTACAATGTTATCTTCAGTTACCATTAACTGAAGTTCACTAGACAACAACATAAAATGTATTGGCCTGCATTACTAGGACACAGATTGTGCTTTGAAACTTTTGGACGCCTGCCTTGACCTATATGCAAGTAGAAAAAAAGGTAGATGCCAGTGCATTGTGTGAAAGTTAAGACATGAAACGTTAGCAGGGACAGCCTAGCGGGAGGCGCTGTTTCTCCTGCTGTCTCTGCGTCTCAGGCCACTGCAGGAGAGGTGCTCCAGAAACACCAACGGCGGCGAGAGAAGTGCTTTTTCAGGATCTGGTCCTCCTTTTCCCGCTCCTTCCTCACACGCTGATAGTGGTCTTCCTCCTTCAGATACCAGACTGGTGGCCAACGGTGCTTCTCAAAGTATTCCTGGTTCTCTGTTAAGGCCACAGCATGTACAGAGTGATCAAGACATGGTCACGTTTTATACCATGTGTTGATATCGCAGATGAAGGTCACTTGCTAATACTCATGAGGACACTAGAAAGGCTACAGGTCTGCAGGGCATTACTGCACTGCATACATCACTCATTCAGCATTCCTTCACACACCATACTGCCCGTGTGTGTGTGTGTGTGTGTGTGTGTGTGTGTGTGTGTGTGTGTGTGTGTGTGTGTGTGTGTGTGTGTGTGTGTGTGTGTGTGAGTCATTCTTACCTGGTGCTTTGGATTTCACCTCTTTGAGGTAATTGGCACATATGCAATTGTAATGAGTGCAGATATGGTGCAAGCACCAAGCAGCAAGTTGATTGGCATTATGGAACTACAAGAAGAACAAAACAAACAGATCAGTTTACTTGCAAACTGATATAGTTATATATTTATTAACATGTAAGATTTCATAATATTAAAAAAACAAATACATTTGAATAGTAATATATTTGAAGGTCAAGTCAAAATGATTCTCTAGCCAAGACCTGTGCAAGCTCCAGAAATGTCAGGACCTCCCCGTCGATCTCCTGTCCTTCTCTGAAGGCCTTCACCAGCTCACTCACAGCATATTGTTCTGTGAAAAAAAAAAAAAAACCTTTTAAAACAGATCTTGAGTTTAAATATGGTAAACTACCTTTGTTCAAAGGTTATAAGCGTGTATAACCTATTAGAAATGCTACTGAGCTTCTCATCCATCTGAGATTAAAACATCTCAGCAGAAAACATGTTATATATTTTTTTTGTATATTTATTTTTGTCTAAGGCAAATGCTCCACTCTACAAAACCATTACTGTTTCATGTGAACGTTTGATGACGTTAACCAGACAGCTTGCAATCTGCACTCCACCAGGCTCTTGGAATCAGACTCATCGAGTCTTGACGTTGTTCGTTACTTAGCAACTCTAAATGGAGGAACCAAATTATCACTTTTGATTCAAGTTTGTATTGGCTACTTGGCTTTTGGTCTGAAGAGCTTGTGTGTGTGTGTGTGTGTGTGTGCGCGCGCGCGCATGATGGAGTGTCCACCTGTCAGGGCAATGAGGCGGGGAAGGCACAGTCTGTTTGCCAGAGCAATTAACTCCATTGGGTCCAGGTCGGCCATGGGCGACAGCTGATTGGTGTAGAGGTACTCCAGCACTGCCTGCATACACACCCTGCTGGTGTTGGGGAAGTACACCTGGCAAAATCACGCACACATCCACAGAGGGCAAAGAAGAAACTCCAATACATCACTACAAATATATAACAACAGCTATGTCTAGACAGAGTTTACAAATGAATGTCACTGGAAAAACCAATGTTGTAGCAAGGTTAAATAAAATTGCTTTATATAGTGCCTTGCGGAAGTATTCACCCCCTTGGCTTTTAACTTATTTTGTTACATTACAACCTGTATTTAATTACCTTTACCTAATTTAATTTATTTAATTACCTTCAGAAGTCACTTAGTGAAATGAAATCCACCTGTCTGCAATCTAAGTGTCACAAAATCTATCAATATATACAAAATTTTTTTGAAAGGTCCCAGAGGCTGTAACACCCTTAAACAAGCAACACCATGCAACACCATGAATACAAGGAGATCTCCAAATAAGTCAGGAACAAAGTTGTTGAGAAGTCAGGGTTGGGTTATAAAAAATATCCAAATCTCTGATGATCCCCCAGAGCACCATCAAATCCATTATGATCAATTGGAAAGAACATGGTACCAAAACAACCCTGCCAATAGAGGGCTGCCCACCAAAACACTCAGACCAGTCAAGGATGGCATTAATCAGAGAGGCAGTACAGAGTCCAAAGGTAACCATGAAGGTGCTGCAGAGTTTCCAATCAGAGACTGGAGTATCTGACCTTAATCCATACAACCACAATAAGTTGTACACTCCATAGAGCTGGGCTTTATGCCAGAAAAAAAACCTTTACAAAAATAAGAAGGCTTGTTTTGGGACTCCCCAAATGTATGAAGGAAGGTGCTCTGGTCAGCTGAGACTAAAATTGAACTTCTTGGCCACCAAGGAAAACACAATATCTGGAGTAAAATCAACACCAAGAACATCGCACCAAGAACAGCATCCCCACAGTGAAGCACGGTGGTGGCAGCATCATGGTGTGGGGATGGTTTTGAGCAGCAGGGACTGGGAAACTGGTTTGAGCTGAGGGGAAGATGGATAGTGCTAAATACATGGATAATCTTGAGCAAAACCTGTTTCAGTCTATAAGTGATTCGAGACAGGGACAGAGGTTCACCTTCCAACAGGACAATGACCCAAAGCATACTGCTAAAGCAACACTCAAGTGGTTTAAATGTATTGGAATTGCCTAGTCAAAGCACAGACCTTAATCCAATTGAGAATCTGTTGTTCAGCTTAAAGATTGTTGTTCACCAGCAGAAACCATCTAACCTGAATGAGCTGGAGCAGTTTTGCCTAGAGGAATAGACACAAATTCCAGTGGCAGGATGTGGCAAGCTCAAAGAGACTTATCCAAGGTGACTTGCAGCTGTAATTGCAAAAAGTGGCTCCACAAAGTACTGAGTTTAGAGGGGGTGAATAGTTATGTACACGGATGTTTTCTCTTTTTTGTCCTATTTGTGGTTTGCTTCACAATAAAAAGAAATTCAAATGTTCTAAGTTGTAGGCATGTTCTGTAAATGAAATGATGCAAACCCTCAAATAATCCATTTTAATTTCAGGTTGTGAGGTAGCAAAACACGAAACATGCCAAGGGGGGTGAATACATTTAGAACCTCTTTACTGAACAGAATACAACATATGCCCTTTTTTACAGCACTTGCAGATAGCTTTTTACAGATGCCTAATGTACCACATACCAGCTGCATATACAACATCGCCCCCATTCATTAAATAATTCTTTCACTTTTAGCTTTATTTACAGATGTGTATGATGAACATATTTCTGTAAATATTTCCGCATAGACCATGGGTTAAAGCAAGAAATTTTCATTTGACTGAAAATTTTTCCTGGCAAAAGACAATGCTAGCAATTACTGAAAATGTGGTGTAGTTGGGACACGACCTCTTTTGCCTAATTCTACACAATAAACACATTTATAAAGTATATTTATCTAAACAGCCTGTGTAAGGAGAGAAGAGAGAATCTATGAAGCGACAAAATGCAACACCTGAGCAATAAATGTACATAAATCTGGGGGTCCTCTTCAGAAAACTATTTAAAGATCAAGTCAAATTTAGTGAATCCTGGTGAGTTTTAAAAGGTATGAAGCTCTCTTGTTTTTATCAAATTCACTATTCACAAAAACATAAGCCGTAAGATTACCTGCTTTAAGTAGGTATGTTACAAAAAAATTACACTGGATAGAGCTTTTAAATACAAACAGAACAAAACCATCCATGTTAAGCCTGGTTTAAGCCATTATATTTGACGCGGCGCGTGCGGGCAGCGCGGGCGGCGCGGGCGACGCGGGCGGTGCGTGCGCTGAAAATGACGTAATCGCGGTGGCTCCACCCGTGCGCGAGAGCCTCGCGCGCGAGGAGGGTACGGCTCGAGAAAAGAGACCACCTCCCCGTGGCTGCGTGTGCGTGGCTGCCTGGCCATGGCACAAACGCGTTCCTGATCTCGCGCATGCTCGTTCGTGTCAATAGTATACGGCGCGAGACTGGGAGACTCTCTCACCATGGCTCTCTCATCCTGGCTGCACCGCGCTGGTGAAGTTCCGTTATAGTCTCGCGTGATAGGAATTTCTAAATAAAAGTAATAAATGCAAATTTACCGTTTCTACATAAATAACTACATATACCTTCACTCTTTGTATTTACGAAACATCCTACATGGCATTATAAGGATGTTTGCAAAGGATTTGAAAACTTCAATGCACATTAAACTTAATGTTTTGCAGATAAAATTCAGGTAGAAATACATGAAAACACACAAACAAAATATTTCCATTTAGAACTTTATTTTTGCAAAAGCCGCATGGCTTCCCCTCTTTAAACACTGTTCAATTTACAGTTGATTGGTATTCCCAATTTGTCAAGCATTGTTCATTGTTCCCATGCGAAGTTTACAATGCAGAGAACTTAACAGGCTATTCTTAAATGTTTTCCTCTCCATAAAGTAACTTTATGAACATATACATTGCCAATACAAGACTAGAATGTAAGATTCGTTTGTCTACAAAAACGAGGTATTTTAACTTACACTAAACGCTGGCGTCGGCCATCGTTTTGCACACGAACGAGCATGCGCGAGATCAGGAACGCGTTTGTGCCATGGCCAGGCAGCCACGCACACGCAGCCACGGGGAGGTGGTCTCTTTTCTCGAGCCGTACCCTCCTCGTTCGTGTGCAAAACGACGGAGAACTTTAACCCATGGCATAGACCTGCAACTTCATAGGCATCACTACATTACGACCAGTTCTTGTGCATCTGTTTCTCCACTGTAAGCACTGTAGGTGTTGGTGATGTTGAAGATGGATTATAGAATCTGGCTGAACAGCAGAGGAAGTCCTGCCACATCAGAAGCACTTTCTACTCCTCCTGAACATGGATCTTTCAGATATGAAGATGAGGAACAGAAATCTGTTCTTTAATACCATATTGTGCAAAGGCTCCCTTGAGTTTTCCATTGACCACGGATGTCTTCTTGTTGATTTGAAGCACCTCTGAAGATCCATGTCAGTAGCAACTTTGGGTTCTGTCTTGGGAAGTGTGTGTGGCATGAGTTAGCTGTAGCTCAAACACAATTCCACCAATACATTAGCTCTCTAGCATATCCCAATGACCTTTACACACATTGTTTTTTTCTCTGTGGGCATCTTTAGCTTCAAAAGGGATAATTCACTTTTTGCCTCAGTGGGTTTCTGCAGCAATGAGCAACATCACCACCCGGGGCTGTTTGTGGGCTCAGAGTATGTATTACCACCGAGGTACCACTTTCACCATTGAGGTTCAGCTGTGACTGCACCTGATGTTGGCCTGGAGAATGCATCAGCTACCCTCGCGGCGTTGCCTGATGTGTATATGTTTATGTCACATTTCTGAATTTGGAGTATAGCATCCATTTACATCTCACTGCTGCTTTGCCAATGGGTTTGGCTATAGTACCCCCAAGTAGTTTGTGATCACTGGTGTGCCATACACATACTTGTGGTATTTCTGAAGAGCTAGAAGCTGCAAAGCATTAGACGGCACTCATGGGGTGTATGCTATGATCTGCCTTTTGTGCATGACGTGTCTCAAGGCCAAATTTGGGCACGTGCCGGTATGGCAGTCGTTGCTCTTGGATTAGAGAAGTGAAGTAGGGGGCTGCCCTGGCTGCCTTCAGCTTGTCCATAGCTGCCGCTGTGCTGGCAGCCATCACCACAATGCGTCATTCTGCAGGAGTGCCTGAAATGGTGCTGTGAGATCTGCTTCATTGGCGTGTCGTTCATGTTCTGGGTGGAACACATCTACCATCCAGCACTAATGTGACTTCAGCCACCACTATTGAACCTTTTGGCTGTTAAATTTGATGGCGAGCTAAATTGCTTCCTCTTTCATTTTCTTTAATATGTAATGATGCACATTTTAATTGATCAATTGATCAATGATCATGTGACGTGTAGTCACCTAAACCCGTGGTTTCTAAAGTTCTCATGGGTCATCTGATGAAATGCCTTACCCGCTGACTTCTCTCCAAAGGTGAGACGGTGGAACAGATATCTGCTTCATGGTGTGTTGAAAGTGAAGAAGTCAGCAAAATCTTCAACAAGCTGTATTTGCCAGTAGCATAACCTTTAATCCAGAATGGTGACACTTTTCTTGCAGTCCACATCTTCTCATGACCAAGACAATGTCTTAGGGATCCTTTTTCAGTTATGTCTAAGCTATTGACCCCATCTGGTAGGCTTTGTGACTTGCGAAATAACGTCCCTTTTATCTACATCCTGTAGTGTCTATTTCAGCCTATCGCTAATAGCAAATAGAATCTTCCATCAGCTGTGAACCACCAGGGTCACATTGAGATTAGTGTAGATGTGACGCAATCCTGGAAATACATCCTGTCTCCCAAAGATCGATGGACGTTACTTGAACAGCTCTTTTCTGACTGGAGCTAAGGAAGGAACTGGCATTAACCTTTTGAATTAAGTTGAGGCGAGAGCAGAATTGCAGGGGTGTTTTGCACACTTGTTATATAGACTTGAAGAAAAAAATTTCAGGCGAGGAGTGTGCATATCTGATTATTCCTTTGGGCTGGATTTTAGCACCATCATCTCAAGAGCCAAGACAAGAACCATTTTACAGTCATTCTAGCCACAGTGAAATTAAATAATGGCCCTCAACAACATGGTGCAAAATAAAAGAATATAAATACAAACAACAATACATAGGAAATACTGGACCAATAATCACAACAACATATAGAACAATACTGACCAGTAACTGGCACTGAGTGGATGTGCAGAAGATGCAACATACTATGACATATATGCAGTGTTGGGTAAGTTAATTAAAAAATGTAATTCGTTACAGTTACAAGTTACCTTGTTTAAAATGTAATTGTAGTGTAACTTTTCAATTACTTTTAAAAAGTAATGTAACTAATTACTTTTGGATTACTTTAAGGTTTAAATGAGTATTGACCCATGTTCAACATTTTATTTTTGAGAACTGACAGTGTGAACCTTAAAAGAGTACTAAGCTGAGAGGGAATTGTTGACCACAAGGTCCACAAGAAGAGATGCCTGCACCAGGCATGTAAGATTCTCAGACTCCTGTCATCGGGCCATACTCTTTTCTGCTCCTCCCCCAGGCTCTACCATTTTCACAGTTTGCAGACTAACACAAGCAGGTTCAGAAACCACTTCTTTCCCACAGTGGTCACCTTATTGAACTCTTCCCAAAGACCATTCTTTCCTTCCCCTCTGTCCATACCTTACCATCCACACAACATCTGTACAGTGTTCCTCTTCAATTCACATCTGTATAGCCCTATCTACAGTGGTATAGGATAATCTGTATATTATCTGTATGATTCCATCTGTATTTATCACATTTATTTATACCATGCTATTTTTCTTTGCCCTGTGCATTGTACTGCCATAACTACATTACACATACATGCATTTCTCTAGATAATTTATCTACTCTTGTCACGGTGAGGCGGCCCCCTACCGGCCGTCTCTGTCCACAGCGGCTGTTGTTGTTGTTGTTTGGTGACGTCATGTGCGTTCCTCAGGTGGGCGGAGCCCGTGATCCGTCTCACCTGAGGGTCGTTTGTTTGCCTATATATGTCTTGTCTTTGTACCAGTTGACCGCTGGTCATTATATCCTTAATTTGGATCTATTGCACGGGTTTTAGGTTTTGCACACTTTATATTAAACCACCCTTTTTCCCTGAGACTTGGCGTGATCGCTTCCTTTTTGTTGCTCACACCTGCCCGTCACAACTCTGCACATATCTATTAACCATCTTTACTTACACGAGCTGTAAATAACTGCATTTTATCTCTAAATACTGCATTCTATACAATCTGCACGTGTTGCACTTGATTAGACACCAAACTGCATTTCATTACTTCATACTAATTTAATTTAAATGTATTGCTTGTCGAACGGTAGGTTCAAGATAGGTCCAATGATACCAATTGGGTAGGTTAGGTCGTGTCATAGACAAACGTTTTTCCAACACCAAACAGTCATAAATATTCATTTTATACCATCTGTCATTGCCTATAATAGTCATGTATGATTCCAACAAATACCTGTTTAGGACCTTAAACAGTTAATTTGGTTAGCCTGTAAATCAAGCTGGCAAAAGGACAAACACATTTAGGTGAATGGTAGTAGCTAGCCCAGCTGGTAGCTAACTATGGAAACCACAGTGTTTGATGGTCAGCATACCTTGCTGTTAGCTCGCTTACAACCTCAATAGTGGTTGCCTTCTGATCGGAAATAAACCTCCAAACTCAGAAATTTACACAAAGGCTTGGCATAATCACAAATAGTTGCCGATTGTGGCACGTGGTTCACATTTATTGACAACACATGTAGCGCAAACAAATGCTCCTTGAATTTCCAGTGTTTGAAGGCGTCTGTCATTATTGCTGCTTGAGCTGATACTGAACCGCACGCTTGCTGCTCCAGTACAGAAACAAGCGGGAAACAGTGATATAGGGCGCAAAGCAATAAAAATATCATTAAATATGTTGCAAAGGTTTTTGTTTATATTTTTAAAATGTAACTAAAATTGTAATTCTTAATATTTCCAGAAGTAACTGTAACTGAATTACATATTTTCTCATTGTAACTGTAACGAATTACAGTTACACTTTTTTTGTAATTAAATTACATAATGTCGTTACATGTAATTCCTTACTTCCCAACACTGCATATATGTGTTCAGCAGATATGCTTGTAGCATATATGAAATAAGATATTTGTTCTAGCAGCAGACATTATTAAGACATGTGAAGAGGTGCAAAAATGGGGCTATAATCACTCAGTAGAAGATATTAAGGGGGATGGTAAGAGGAAGCGAGTTTTCAACCACATAAAATAGAGTCACTGTTGGACTTTCTTGGCTATCGAGCTGCAGTTGAGGATTTAGATGAGGTTTTTAGTTGAATACTAAGGAACATGTTAATAATTTCCACACCAGAGTGAAGAGTGATCACCCCCTACTTTCCTGAAGTCAACAACCAACACTTTTGTTTTGTCCACACTCAGAGATAGGTTGTTAACTGTGCCCCAGTCCATTAGCTACTCCACATTCTCTTTCCATGTTGACTCATAGTCCCAGCTGATGAGAACATGGAGACCACCACCAGTAAACATGATGATGTGGGTCAGCAGAGTCAATTTCTAGTGGGTTGAGCAGACAGTGGACTGAGCACTGTGGGTGGCCCTAGGGCTCGGTGTGGTGGGGCTGGAGATGCTGCTCCAAACATGGACTGAGGTCTCCTTCAGGAAGTCCAAGATCTTGCTGAAGTGGGATTCAGGCCTCAACTTTCCGGTTATTTGTTGAGGAATGGCTGAGTTGAATGCTAAACTGAGCTCTATGTGCAACATGTTGAACATGTGATCTTTTCTTCACCATGAAGATCATGGAGGAGGCCTTGTGCTGAGCAGAGAGATGTTAAAGATGGCCATGAGAACATTTGTGAGCTGGTCTGCACAACATTTTCCAGTGCTCGCATGTTCTGCCTCATAGTGGTCCACTCAGTTTAGTGCAGCTAATTTTAGCTGTATGTGTCCTGCTCTTTTAGCTATAACAGCATGTACACCTTGCTGCTGCACTCACCATGTTCAACGGTCATTACTTTAGCTTGAGCGGTTGTGACCTCTCTAGCACGACAAATCTCCAGTTCTATTTCGAATGTGAGATTTGTTGTTCCTAGCCGCTTTTCCCTGAGCACGTTATTTGTGATGCTTATCAAAGTTCTACAGTTCTACAGGTGTGTGCTCTTTGTCTTAACTCAGCTACAAGCTTATCAATGTTCATGCATTCATTCTGGATTTGACTTGTGTGTTCAGAACTGATGATTTTCAAATGCTGCTTTTTTCTCACAGTAAACTACGCTTCAAAAGCTTTCAGCACTTCAGTCATATTTTAGGATCTGTGTACTGTGTTGTGAGCATGTAATAAATATTGAGGGCATCCTCACATTGTGTGAAGCTGTACAGCTATCATTTGTGTCTTAGGCTTTTCATCCAAACAAGTAACATCTGCAAAATATGAAGTAAGACTGTTCCCATTTTTGCCAATCAAGGTTACCAATTCAGGTTACCATTCAAGCTGAATGGTCTTGGTGGACAAAACTTTTCCATTTTGAATGCTAAATGGGCTTGCTTGGTATTAGCCACTGAAACACTAACACAGCCAGCTTAGAGAAATGTTAGTCAAGGTTAACAGTCTTCACTGTCAGTTTCTTTTATCTGAATGACTCCTCTGCCTTATGGAAAAATATGAAGTAGTTCAGCTCGTCTGCTGCTGTTATTAAGAAAAACCTTGCCAAGTCGCAATAGTTTTTTTAACCTCTTTACTGAACAGGATAGGCAATACAGTGTGTGCCCTTTCTTATATCTTGCAGTCCAAGCAAATAACACTTTACTGTCTCCCAGTGGGTCATTCCAATATACAGGTTGGCATGGGGGAGAAGTGGAATGTACCATGTACCAGCAACATACTACATGTCATAGCATTGCACCCAGAAGTATGCAACCAATTACATAACATGGCTCAAAGGAAAACTCTGCAGGTAACATTTTTAAAAGGGAGAAATTGGAAATGCTCTTTGCTAATTCAAATGTGCGCTACATACTTGGGGGAAGTAGGACACCAGCATCCCTAAAATAAAGTTGCCCCAGTTGTAACACTGGAATGTTATGTTGGCCCGGCACATTACTGGACTGAATGAAGTAGGCCTGTCATCATCTTCAGTATCTTCCTGGCCATAGAAGGAAACTCAATATGACTGATGTAAACTTCCTCTTGTCATAGAGTAAAATTGACCTGCTCTCTTCAGGAGCTCTACTGAACCTTTATAGCAGACACTACCTTTAGCAACATAAATAAGTACACATAGCTTCTGTGAAGGAAATATGCTTTATAAATGCTTGCCATGTAAAGCCTGTTTACTGCTTGCCATGTAAAAATGGTTTCCAAAATATCAGATGATACAAATTACTCAAATAAATATAAAAATTTTAATGAGACAAATGACTTATCGCTTATTAGTTATTAGATGTCTGACATTCAGTAGGTATCTGATGCAAAACTGAGTGATATTTCCAATATTCAGTAGGCATCAGGGTTAGGATAGGATAGGATAGGTACTTTATTAATCCCGAAGGAAATTAATATTGAAAATATGTGTGTGTGTGTGTGTGTGTGTGTGTGTGTGTGTGTGTGTGTGTGTGTGTGTGTGTGTGTGTTTGTGTGTGTGTCACATATGCATGTATTTATCTGCATGTAGGCAGTCTGACCTTGCATAATCTGTTTGAAGACTGAAAAAGACACTCACACTTGATGAAGTAACAAATACTGTATTCCACAAACTTTTCAGTATGCCATCTAAAGCTCCTTACACAAAGCTTTCTCACTCACCTCATTGTTTGCACTCTCAATGAACGAGCCTCCAAACAGAGCAGCCATCCAGTCACAGCTGGAGATCAGCAAAGGTTTATGGGCATTGATGGCTCCATCATCCAACCTGAATGTCACATCTTCAAGGATGGCCAAAGAATGCCACGTACAAAAGTTCAAATATCAATGTCAAACCTAGTTTAATTGTTTATCATTCAAACATAATTCTGTAATGTCAGAATATGTCATGTCAAAGTATATAAAGACATGACTGATGTTAGTGAAATAGTAATAATTTCTCTTGATTTGTATTTGATTCAGTGCAGTAGAATATACACTAATAATTTGTGTTGTAGTCATATTTTTTACCTGTGAAATTGTTCTTGGCCAGACACTCCTTAATCCTGTTGGCCTTTCTCACATGGAAAGCTTTTGTAATTTCCTGATTCATGAAACCCTCTTCATTCATAATGTTCTCCACCATCATCCGCAGATCGAAAACCTCCAAGATCTCTGCAATCTGAGCAATCTTCATCAGGTCCTTCTCCTTCTCATCAAGCTCCCCCGTATATAGGAAACGCAGCACTGCACTGAATGGACCCAGCTGGATTGATTGGTCCATTGCTACCACTGTCATGGGAGTCAGGCTACCTGTCACTGGGCTAACCACAGTTTCTTTGTACATGCTGAAGAAGGCCTTGCTCCAAGAGGTCAGGGACAGCTTGGTCCGATGGTGCTGCCTGTTGAAGTTGACCATTTTCAGAGTGCCATCACTCTTTGAGGCACGAAGGGAACAGGGGGAGAGGTTAGGCTGCACGGCTGCGTCCTCCTCCGTGTCCAGGCTGAAGGCCCGCATCAGATGTTCCCTGTCATGGCGCTCTGCCATCACCATGCATGGGGACTCATCGGAGAGATCCATCTGGAAGAGGTCGAAGAACTTGGAGGATGAGGTAGACAGGTAGATCTTGTGGGCGAATATGTGAATGTGCTCCTGAAGAATGAACATGACATCAGCACAGAGGGGGTTTTCCAGCAGTTGCCTTGGGCCATCCCGGTTGTTGGAGGGACACTCTGGGATCTTGATCAATGGTGGAGGGGCCTTTGGGGGCAAGAAAGGTGCCTGCAAAAGGGGTTTCTGCACCCTTCGCAAATGGGACTTCCAGAACTGAAGGTGGCGTCTGGAGATGAGAGCAGCTCGAATAGCATTGTCAAAGATGTCTTTAATGCCAAACTGATCAAAGACACTTGTCTCGTAATATGGAATACCCAACTCTTTAGCCACTTCCCTTCCTCTCTCAGGAGGCAGAATGTCTCCAGGTTTTATTGGCCTGTTGGAGACATTTCAACAAGGTATTTTAATACCTTTTAAACCCTTGGGGGTTTGAGTAAAAGGGCAACCACTTTATCCATAAAAAACATTAACCAAAGGAGAAAGTAAATATTTTCAGCCTGTTTGTACTGAACGTAAAAAAGCTTGAATAGCAACAGAAGTCTGAAAACTAAAAATGTAAGTGGGTACCTCGCTAGTGGTCGCCGAGCCCGATTGACAGCCTCAAGATCTGCATAGCGTAGATCCAGCTGACACCCTACGAGAATGACAGGTGTACGTGGGCAGAAGTGCTTGATCTCCAGGTACCACATGGTCTTGACATGATGGAGAGAGTTTGGGTTGGCGATGGAAAAGCAGAGAACCACCACATCAGACCTTGGGGATGTGAAAATGAAGAGAAGGTGACTCGAGCAACTGCTCATAAGCCATCGTCTTAAGCCATCGTCATACCAACAGAGGGCAAGACATCACTTGACACAGCATGCAAACAGAATGTGCAGCAAAGTGTGCTGTAGAGTGACAGGCACCAAGCAGCATCTGCAGCAGGACCAACACAGTCCTGCAGTGTTAAGGCAGCATGCAAAGGAAGGACCCGCCGTAGTCTCAATGCCAGCCTGACATTGATCTCGTGACAGGATGTGAAAAGATTGCCTTTGGTTCCCACCCATGTCCTTTGAGGCATCTGACGATTGCAGCAATGAACACCTTTGGCAATCCTTTTTTGTTTTTTTTTGTTTTTTTTGGGAGGGGGGTGGGGGAGGGGGGGTGCGGGGGTTGAGCTGCCTGAGCGAAGACCATTTCAAACATGAGAATCAAAAATGACAGAAAACAAAAACAAAACAAAACCCAAAAAAGGAGGACATGCAGACATACTGACACATGGCTGGCGTACCTTCTCGGAGGGAGGTTAGTACCCTGCCTATGCTGACAGGGGAGGGGGGACTGCATGAGAACAGTGAACTATGCATGATCGCCACCTTCGCCATCGTCCACCAAAGGAACCGCGCAGCACTCGCTGACGGGGGCAAGCAGCGGACGCCGCAGCTACCACACCGCACAGCCAAAACTGGAAATGCAGAGGGTTAGGAGGACGCTAGTGGCCCTGCAGACTTACAGCGTCTCCATTAAGTTTCTCAGGTTCATGTTAAGACCATTGTTGTCCTACAAACAAAAACAGGCACAGAAAAATGCTACGTAGTAATTGGCCGTTGCAAGTAATTAAAAAAGCATCAATGTTGTGGGAATAGCATCTGGTCTGAGAAAAAGGATTTAACTCAATGTCATGTCATGTATATATCACAAGAGTATTAAATTTCACCTTTGTGTGTTGCACAAAATCACCCAGTGGTTATCATGAAAAAAGTGTGACCCAAAGGTTTTTATCATGCAAGTGACTCTGAGGAAATATAAAGTCCTCTGAGACAAACTGGAAGGCTGCTGATATAGATTCCAGGCTGAGGGTCCACATCAGAGGTTCCCGGCCAAGTCTTTTGTTTTTATCATGCTAAACACTATCGTACAACAAGAAAGGAGCAGTTCGGCAATAAGCACTGTGAAAGGTTAAATACACGAGATACAGAGGAGCTCAGATAACAGCTGCTGAGCGCAGGTCTTTACAGGAAGTGAATGGCTTGCTGAAAGCAGGGCCAAATAAGAGCTGATAGCAAATCTGCTCCACAGCTCAAGCATGCCTCATTCCCGACCCCAATCAATGTGCTGATGATCGAACCGTTCACATGTGGAAAGTTAAAAACTGTACTGAGGGTCAGCGACCTCCCTCTGCCGCGACTTCACTCACTACCTAAGTGCATGTCATGTGTGCCCAGCTTGATCTGCCCTGCAAATCCTCTTGGTGCTTCAAAAGCATGCATTCGCAATGAAAACAGCAACTGCAATCAATTCACCAATCAATGGCACTTTTTCCGGCCAAATCTTAAAGGTAAAACCCTGACTGAGCATGTCTAGTTTGGCTCCAGTGCAGGATTATCACACAGAAGCCTTAAAGTCTGATAAACTGGATAATCTCACACATACACAATAGAAAGCAAACCAATACAGCATTAGTTTGGAAAGGAGAGCCTTTTCCAAAGAAGGTTCCAAATCCACTGCATTTGAGCCTTATTTTCAATGTAAAACCAGATTTATTATCTTTCTTGAAGCACAGAACTGACGTGAATAAACACCTAGAGAATAACTCTTAGAGATAAACACCCACAGATAAACATCTAGATTTATGACTTGTTGTTTGTGATGCAGTCGTTCATTACTCATCACTAATTCCGCTGCGAGCCAGTCAGCATTCAGCGCACTGGTCTTTGCATCTATGATCGTAACGGTGTATCTTTGGAAACTTTCAGACCCCATCACTAAATATGTAGTTACCCCTGAAGTCATTTAAGTAAGGCCTTAAACCCGATCTGTGTCCACAAATATATGTATCCACAAACGGACCTGTGCCCACAAATATATGTGTCCTCAGATGGAGCTGAGCCCACAGCTCCATTTTTAGAAGTGTAGGTTTGGGTTACTGGGCCGTGTGATGAGCGCGGGTAAAAACAAGTGGAGGTGCAATGATGGATCCGAGGCTCAGATCTTCATAACTCCGACTTTATGGCGTATGGCGGCAGCACTTTTGTTTTATTTTTAGACTGCAATAAAACACGAAAGGGAAATATGGCGCCACAGAATGGAAACGCAATTCTGCTGAGAGGGAGACCATCCCAAGGACGGCGAGCACGGCGGGGTTGGACGCGTGTGCCTGCGTGTGCTTGCGTGTGCTTGCGTGTGCCTGCGAGGGCTTTGGTGGTGATTGGCCGACCGCTCTCCTGTATCAAGGAGGGAGTATGTTTATGTGTGTGTGTGTGTGTGTGTTCCTTCATTTCCTCTCAGGGAATGAAGCACAGGTATCAAGTGGTGCAGCTGGGGATGCCCTGCTTTCTGATAAGCCTCCCTCGCAAACTGTCAGGAGGAAGGAAGACCAACACTGCAGCAGCGCATGCTCAAGCCATCTGCCCCGCACTTTCAAAGGACACGAAAGCTTTGCTCGACCCCATCAACGTGACACTCACTTCCTAAGCAGGAGTGGGTTTCAACCACCGCGAGGCAGTACTAGGGAGTGTTGAATTATTTCTGACATTCATTTACAAAGTCTTAATAAAATGAAAGCAATATCATGCATTATACACCACTCTCACATGCTAGCTTTGGAGTGCACTTTAAATAGAATCAGAAGACAAGAGGTTGGAATATTATGGGAAGATTGACAAGTGAAAGGGATGCAGACTTGGTCAGTGTCAGGTCACCAGACAACATAAAATAACAACATTCACATTCACTGCTGCACAGTGGAAGACCCACTTTAATCAGAAGTGAGGTCACTTAGGTGATGCATGGGTGAACACAACACTAATAAAAAAACACAAGAGGCATTTCTTATAAACTCAAAGTAAAATGAAGATGTCTGGTCAACCTGTCTTTAAGGTTCAAGAAAGTAAAGGAACAGAGGAAATATGACCAACAGAAAAGAAAAGAAAAAAAACAAAAATCAAAGCTTTACATGAGTGACCTACAAAAGGTTGACAGATTTTTGTCTGCTATTAGCACAAACCTTGAAAAGAATCCTATTCTCCTATTGCCATAATTTTATCAAAGCCATGAACGGATGTGATCAATAGTTGAAGCTATCTCTTCAAAGCTAATCTTAAATAATTTCTTCTTTCTATGCTTCTTTTCAGTAACACTGCAAAATTACCTGCCATATGCAAAACGCCTGTCCTTGTGGTGATCTCCAAAGGTGTCCCACAGCCTGAGGGACACACTCACATCATCCACCACATCCCTCGAGCGCTCCAACACCTGTCAACAGACACACCTTCATCACCGCCTGACATTTCTCCACTCTAACTATGGACAGGTTTTCACAAAGGAGCCATAGCCCAGGTCTTTCTTTAAACTGTGTCCATGCGTCCACCACCTTAAATTGCATTTTAAAAATAGGGCCTGCTCATATTTAAAAGTAATTCTATGCAATTCTATGCACAACTCAGGTGGGTAAAAAGAAATGTACCTCTTGGCAGACCCTGTACTGGTCAATGGCCCAAACAGTGGGGACATGGGTAGCCAATAGCTGGTACTGGGTCAAGGTGGTGTTGCAGGCTCGGGCACATATAAGACGCGTCTTCCCCACGGCATTGTCTCCAACAACGACGCACTTGATGGTTTCTACATTGGGTCTTTCGTAGTCCATGCCGGATCTCAGGTTCCCCTGCACGTGGAAAGGATGTGATGCAAGTTCGCACAGAAGAACAAGGACTGAGGAATGTATTGGATTCCAGGAATCGGTATACGTGAGCCATGGACAACACTGCCCTTGGCTCTGGGTCAGTGAAACCTCAGTGTAATACAGGACTTCATGTTTGCATGAGCCCAAAATAGTAGCTCTGCATGTTTTTCTCGCTGAGCCAGACAGTTCACAATGTCCCCTTGTAATTTTTATACTGTGATAATGTATCAGGTCCTCACACATAAGCACTTTGAAATTTCCATGTAAACATAGTAGGTTTTTAATTAAACTTACTATATAAATAAAATTATCTTTATACTTCTCTCTACTCGATTTATTCCCAATGGTACTTGTTTACATAGCTAGAAGAACTTTCAAGTCCACTTGAAAGTTCTTAACCACAATGTAGCACTGTCCCTGTTATACTATAGAATGTGCAATTATGCGAGAAACATCATAGTACAAAAAGAGCTGCTCATGTCTCTTTGATTAAAGCAATAAATAGGTAGGCAGGTATAAGATCATATAATAGCAGATATACCAAATAACCTTAACATGAGATTCTTATTAATAATACTTACTCATGGAATCAATGTAAATTCACGAGATTATTGTTCATATCACAGAGGATGATGTCATATTATTGACACTGCCCTAATTACTCCAGCAGTTACATATCACACTCCAGTGTGTGTGAGTCTGTGTGTGTATATATGTATGTATATGTGAGTATGCATGTATGTGTGTAAACATGTGAGTGTGTGTTTGGGGAGAGAGAGAGAGAGAGAGAGAGAGAGAGAGAGAGAGAGAGAGAGAGAGAGAGAGAGAGAGAGAGAGAGAGAGAGAGAGAGAGAGAGAGAGAGAGAGAGAGAGAGAGAGAGAGAGAGAGAGAGAGATGCAACTTTATAGATTTGCAGATATTTGTTTAATATTTAATTGTATAACATGGCTCATAAATATTATGCAAACTGCATTACACCATTCTAGCCAACCATTGTGGCACCTTATAACCTTAAGACGTTAAACCATTCTTCTCAAAATCTTCTCCCCTAAGACAATAAACAGTAAGTCTTTGTTTTCACATATTTTATCAATAGTACATAAAAAGCTCACAGGAGTATAGAACTGCATGCACAGGGACTATTTATGGACACTGACCTAACCCGTGACCACACTGACCTCCAGGGGGATATGATATTGCCTAATGCTTTGATGGAATCTGTTTACCAAAACAAAACCAACACACTGATAAAGGTAGCGGGGATAAAAGACCAAATACCACCACATCAACACTACATTAAATACACGTTAACTTTGGTTACGTCTGGATGATGCATGGTATGTCACAGTATATATCGCCGTAAACTTTTACCCTACGACTACAACAGACTACAACAAATTGCACACGTGCACCTATATTTATTCTAAAAGTCAAAGTTAAGAAGAATGTAAGTAGGTCTAACTCCTTGTTCATCATCTTGCAAGTGCAGAGCACCACTTTGGTTGATGCTTTTGCAGCTGACGGAACAATTTATCATCAAACTAAACTTAAATAACAACAGTAGGCTATTATGCGAAACTTCTGTTGTCATGCCACGTTCAGTTGCTGGAGCTTAATTGGTAACGGGCGTCCTTAATACAATTGCCTAATGAGTGAAAACTAAGATGGGTCGTTAATATGAAGGTGCTAGGATCAAAACAGTTGCAAGCATTGTTTATTCTCTCACAACAGCCACAAGTGACACTACTACATAACATAACGGCAGCAACGCGCTGTGAACATAATGACAAATATAATATCATACCACATAATTGCAGTAGTAACCTTTCCAACAAGCGCTGAAGCCCAGGGCACAGGTGACTGAACAGCACGAGGACACCACCCCGGTCTTTGTTTTGCAGCAAGGGTGCTGAACTGTTGTGCTGAACACAAAACACCTACCGTTTCTTTGGACTGTGTTTTTTTTATTATTGTTGTCAAAAACTGAAGTCAAGACTTGAAGAAGTGTAAAAAATAAATCGCCGAGTGCTAGCTGGGCAAATGCTGCAAGATCATTTCGTAATCGCTACAGTGTCCCAGTGTGTCAAAAAATGTTAATCCGTTTTTTTAAAGCTTAATATCGCAGTGTCTCGCTAGGTTAGTTAAAGCAGCCTCCGGGCAACGTGCTGCTCCCCATTGAAATGCGCTTTGCAGGAACGTCTGCAGGCTCCCACTAGACGCGGATGCGGCTTCCATTGTGACGTCAGCGAGCCGTTCTAATAATAGCGGGCATACGGTTTCATTCAGGAAAACAATGCGCTCCAGACGCGCTTAGGACGCGCGTTACCCATCGGTGTATAGGACGTATAAATGTCTTATTCCAAATAATAGAGCGGATCTGTCGGTGTTAGAGGTTCATTTGCGAGACGGGGAAATATCAGTAATTACGTTAATACATCCTGACGTATGAGACATGACGTGGGCAAATTTGCGCAATGAGTAAACAATGCCCATTTCTGCTAAAATTGACCGACATCTTTGGGCGTGTTTATTTATGGCTATCTACATAGAAAACATTCAACATAACACAACAGAGTTTGAAGTATTTTGCAGCTGTGCACAAACATTCCATAACTAGTTTCTGATGGTCATCTATCTTAATATTCCTGTCAACAAACTCGATCTGGCCACAAATTTTAACACTTTATGTACTGTTACTAAGAACAACTCATCAACAGTCCAATCACCCCCCCCCCCCCGCCACTCACACACACACACACACACACACACACACACACACACACACACACACACACACACCAGCTGTACCCTGCTATTTGATTTTAATCCAAATAAGTAGATTACAGACTCATTTACAATATTATCTACCACCTATGTAAGCAGAATAAATGGCTGAGTTTGCAAGCTTTCCAATCGAGTGTCACCTGCTACACCCCCCACCCCCCCAAACACACACACACAAATACACACTCAACACATCACAAAAAAGATCACCCTTCATATGGAAGGACCCAGTTGTCCAGCCGATTAGGACTCTGTCCATCGCCTACCAGCAGTGTGGCTGGAATTCTGGGTCACCAGAGCTGGAAGGTGCCACAAAATCCAGAGGCATGTGCACCCATGATTCATGATGGGTGCATGCGGTGAAATCCTGTCTGTGTCATTAGTTGCTATGCTGAAGATGAGCCTTCCTGGAGTTGTGTCTTGTAAACAGGATTACTGGCCCTCCTGGCCTGGGTAGGCCGAGCCTCTATCCTCTGCTATATGACAGCATGCAGGATTTATTTGAAAGAGACACAAAGATGCTGGTAGCAGATAGCAGGTAAATTAGCTGGATATTATCCGTGTGATTGTCGTGGTGTAATCTGACACACAATACAAGTGAGCTACATAAATGGTTCCCTTTCTCATGTAGTACAAAGCACCAATATGCACATCTATGAGGAGAAAAGACAGGTAGAATTACTCCTCAGCTGTACGAAAGACAACACAAAGACAGGCATGCTGTTTTGCACGATGCCTTTTCAAAAATTGAAGCCTCTCACAGTTAGGACGGGTGACTGATCCGTTCATGTGATGGGCTACGTGACGGTCTACAACCATCTCTAGGCCTTTTTCGTCCTTTAGACAATCAAGGTAACCAGAAGCAGGAACAGTGGGGATCCTGCTGAGCTTTTAAAGCTCTTGACAGCCTCGAAGGCCTAGCAGGTGAGTGTGCTAATCACCAATTAGCCCACGGCCCAGGTTACCTCCTCCATCGAGGTGGGGAACAAACAGTGATCACAATCAAAGAATCATTTCTTTGTATTGTTGGATCTTGGTAGTTAGTTTGTGCAGTGACCTGATCAGCTAATGCACATCCCAGTGCCCAGTGTGTCACTGCACTACGGGCCCTCTCCAGTGCTCCCTGAACTCTGAATGCTACAGTGAATATATTGCAGGCGACTTTATCATATCCTTGACAAATGAACATTATGTTTAATGATTCAAATGGTTACAACTTCAATGAAAGAGTACCCAATGGCACAAAGATGTCACACACCTGTTTGCCAGCCAGCTTCAGTACACCATATTATCTGCAGCCCCATCACCCGTGTCCAGGCAGGCAGAGCCTGACTTTGAGCCTGAGGTCAATGACCTTTGGCTAATGCACTTTACTGGACCATGCCTGGTCATTTGCTGTGACTCATAATGTTCCTGAACCATAGAGCCATGCAAACATGCAAAGTGCACTTACAGTGCAGCTGCACACCACAGCAACCTCTCCAAACCTCATTAGAATGAAGTAAATGCAACAACCAGGGCCCTGAGTGGTGCAACAGAAAAGCATTTGCCCTGTCACTGGGAGTCTGCCGGTTCAAGCCTGGTCGATAGTCTTCCATGGCTGGGTGCCCAAGGGAGAAAATTGGTGCTGCTCTGTGGGTGGGAAGGATGACATTACTCTGTCTGTTGTCATTCACTGTAACACTAGCCAATCATGTGTGCTTGCTTGCTGATGAGTGCAGTTAGTGTTATTCTCTGATCATGTTAAGCTGCTCTCTGTAGCAGCATACACAGCTGTCATAAAAGAGGAAGGATGTGCTTGCAGTTGGTCGTCGTTGTATGACATGAGGAGGTTTTCTAATTGGTGGATGGGAACTGGAATTGTGATTAAAATGGAATTTTAAGAGTTTCCTGACTACAGGATAGCATCATGACCAGTCGGGTTGCCGTTGTATTTTAAGCTGCCAGTATTTCTGAACCTTCAGCACTGCCTAAAAGATGCCACGCAACAGCCACAGTATGACTATCAGAACACCTATGGGCATATCATTGTGATGGATGTCAAATATGTCCCTAAATGCTGTGATACCATAGTAGTGTGATACTGCCACCAAGGAGGGAACAGATGGCAAATGCTAACCATGCTTAATCAGCCCCTGTGAAGTCTATCTACAGAGCGATGCAAGCCTAGCATGCCTGTGAGCCTGTTTACAAAAAAGATGCAACAATGCAAAGCAAAACAAAACACAGACAGAAAGAACAACACATCCCCCCCCCCCCCCCCCCCCACACACACACACACACACACTGTACGATATAAGGACTTATACTCTTCTTATCTCATACTTTTGGAAAATGGATGCATAATCCACAAAATTCCCTGGCTAAAGTTTGAAATAGCCTAGTACATAGCATATAGTGCATACTATTGGGCCCAATAGTAGCATACTATAGTAAAGCTTACTACAGGATGACATACATTTATTAATGATCTGCTCACTTGTGAAAGATTTTCTACCACTGTTGCATGACAGGATGCAGCACACCATGACGACAGCTCTGGGTGCGTACTGGAATATTTGGCAGAAGTTGTACATCATCCGGGTATCTTTTGTATGCTGGAAAAAAATCTTTTTGGTCTCATACTGCAAACGGCATTCTGTGGCCCAATCACCATGCAAGCTGTATGTAGTTGGCCTATTTGAACACAGCACATGTGTGGGGTAGCATGGGGTGAAAGCCATGACAATTCCTCCAGGAGCCAGGGGGCAGCAGAGGGAAGAAAGGACTGCTCTTTACCTGACTGTCTTAGTTCACTTATAAAGAGGCTCATTTAGAAAGATGCTTCAAAGCATGATTAAAAGAGCATACATTAAGATGGTATTTCAGCTTTATAAGTAATTTATGACAACTCATGCATGATGAAGCTTTCTTGACATTTGTGATGCTGCATTAGTAATCGGATATCATTAGCAAAAGCCACAGGGTTTGCTTATATGCTTTTTTCAAGTTGATGTCACACAATATTCATAAAGATCTTATAATAAATTTTCACAAGGTCTGTATGCATTATGTGACTCATTACTGCACCAATATCTTCTGCCATTTACACAGTTACGCTCTTACCGTGTCCATCATACTGCCTTCCTCTCTGAGGCATCTTATCAACCTCACTTCAGTTGCTTTTTAAAGTTATGATTTGGAAGGCACTGTAATTGTTACATGCATATTCACTTAGATATTTGGTATCTATATATTGTACTGACAATGGACAGGAAGAGAAGGCTTAATTTTACTCTCAAACATATGGTGGTTGATAGATGTCATGTTTTCCATTGTATGTCTTTGAATATTTTCATTATCCCTAATCCTAATCCTTTTAGACTTAGCTTAGTTTTTCATTCATTTATATTGGTTATTTAACGACTTTTTGGATTTTTTACGTTTTTCACAAGTTCCTTTTTTATGTTTTCCCCATTTGTATCGAAACAAAGAAAATTACCGATAAAGAAACTGGCACATATTCACTTGGACACAATGAACATACATAAAACCACTAGTAAGGGACAAGAAATGGAAACTACCCTTCAGTCAACTATATAACAATATCGCCCTCTAGTGGATATTTTTTGTTCTATAGCCATATGATTTGACGCACAGTTCAAAGTAATCATACCACCAGGCAAAACATTCTAAATAATAAATAAAATAAATAAATAAATAAAATAAAAGCCTCAAACACATTGGCATGCATGTGTCTTCAAAGCCATCAATTAGGCTGTCTTTGTGAAACTCGGAAAATCCTACATTATGCTTGAATTTATTATTTTTTCCCTAAGAAAACAATAATAGAATAGAATAGAATATGTGGAGTTGACTATTCACAGAAAACATTCGCAGCACAAAAGTTACTAGACTAGTGTCCAGGGCAAACTTAAAAGGTGTGAATGTAAGTCGCGGCAATTTGTTTGAATAAGCTCTAGTGCCGCACCCCTGTGGTCGTGGGGCACTAGAGCTCAGCACTGTTGAACTACTGCAAACTTCACTCGGGTCTACCTGTTGAATCTCAGCTCTTAATTGCACAACAAAAGTTTCGCAACATTTACCACAAAGAAAACAAGCAGGCCTAACTTCCGTGCATTATTACATGCCGGCAATTATTTTTGCAGGAATATCTGATGGATTTAGCAGAGATTTTTTCCACGGCAACCCAGGATCTTTGAATTACTTTCGCGTGAGACCCATTTCAACATGGCTTCCGCAACCACAGGTGAAAGCGACCCCGTACAGGTAAGAGGACGGCGCTGCCATACAACTGCATTGTAATAACTTATTTTAAACTCGTTTTAACACCGAGCACATTTAAGATCGGAAGGCTGTAGATCTGTCTGCAAAACAACCAAGCTTTTTAAAAACCACGGCCAGTTTAGTTAACGCCGCAGGTAGAGGTTTCTCCCAGTGTGTCGAGTAAGAGCAATGGTGTAAGTTGTGTTTCATGACTTTACAGTGAAAACAGTGATATATCGACCGTTTCTACACCCGAGCTCACCTGATTCCTGATCCGTTCGTCTTTTTTATTCCTGTCAGCGAACATTTTCTTTAGCTATCATTCATGCACGCACAGTACTGCCGTTTGTGCAGTTTTAAATGTCTATGAACTGCTTAGTTATGATGATGTTTATAAAATTAACATGACCACCCTTTTGCTACTATAGGTAAAAGAAACATAAATAAAACGAAATCTATATGCTAAAAATCGACCTTTATATTCATCATTGACAGATATGCAAAGATAGGCAAATATTTATGTCATTACAAATGTTGGTCAGTGTTATCTAACAATCCCCAGTTACCAACCATACATAGTTATTACTTTTTAGTTTCATGCTTAAAAACAAAGTTGTCTGTGATATACATACACCTCTAGCTGTTCCATGATAAAATGTTGAATGTGGTAGATCATATATTGGGGTTAGACGATTATTGATCTCCCAGCTAATATGTATTTTAGTACGAATATCCGATGATTGATTGCAATTCTTTACCTGGATGCTAAATATCACAAACCCATAGGCTACTGTAAAAAAAGACCTGAGGCCATTAATCATTGATTTATGTGAAAGGCAACATGCAGAGAAGCACTATCACTCAAATGTGAGCCGCTGCCGCAGGAAAGGCCTCTTCTCTTGGACTGCAGGTTTTTGCGAGCGTCTGGGCAACATGCATTGATCTGAGTGCCTGGAAGCAAGAGCTAGCCCAGCTGTGTTTCCAGCCCATCTATGGAGAAGCCACTTAAAAGGGAACAGCATGTGCGTGTGTGTGTTTCATGTGTAAGTGCCTTCCTGTCACTCTTGACAAAACGCCTTCTCACCACGAGCCCAGAACCTCTGTAGGTCCTGCTTGCAGTCCCCCTTTTTTTTTTTGCTTTAATGGGAAGAAACGGTCCCTCATACCCTTCCACTGCAGCTAATACAATGGCACTTTTTCCCACGAGCACTCCCATTAGCGGTCCAATAGGAGCTGAGCTGAATGGTTCGTAGTTATGATAGCCTGCGAAGCTGGACCTGCTCCAAGTCACCTCTAGAGATCCACAATTGGCCCATTGAGGAGCTGCTGCGAGAACCGTTTGTTCCGCACAGTGGCCCGCGGATCCGGGGCCTCGCTTGGCGGCCTCAGCTGGACAACGCCAGCGACGGCGTGACCCGGGGCAAAGCCCCAGCCTGCCCCACCACCCTGCCTCTTTTCTCTGGTGCGGATGACTCCAGCGGTGCTGGTGACCGTCTTGCGCGTGACGCCAGCGGTCGGGGGACGTGACTTCCGTGTCATGCTGCTCTGGGATTTGAGATGTAAAAGCAGATGACAGCAGGCTTTTTCCTCTTGGGTGAGATAGGTTGGCACTCCGCTCGGTCACACAGCTGCTGAGATCCAGGGCTCCTCCACCAGAGATGCCTCATCTCTGTGACAGCAGGCTGTTAGGGCCTGCAGCTGAGGAGAAAGTCTCTGGCACTTCTGTTATGACCCAGTCTGTTCAGCATGGCTGTTACGCTCTGAATCAGAGTTGAACTGATAGTGTAATGTAAGTGTGGTAAAATTACCTCAGTCTTTGACAGTAGGAATGCATTGTTTAAAGACACAAGCTATGGAAGGTTTACGCATGTTGTACTTCCTCCATCTGTTAGTAGTAGTGGAGTAATTTTAATATACAAGAGTCTTTTTGTTGCACATTAATGATAATTAGTTGCACTGAGCCAATATTAATGATATTGAGCCTTAATCTCTGCTAATGATTTACACCAAACCATTGATATAATTAAGATAATCCTTTCTGAGACTTTCAGATGTTGAGTGGAAAACATGAGATTACCTGTGTTTCACTATAGTTATAAGCCTTACTATTAATCTCCCCGCTAAAATTTGTTCATTTTAAGTTGCACTTAAATTGCATCTTAGATTAAAATGATAAGAATAATTAGGATATTATTATTTACGCATCATCTCTGACCACATTGACTATTGGTTTGATTTCACACTGCAAACAATTTGAGTAGAAAATGCCATGTACAATTTACTCTGCATTTAAAGGACGATGTTGTTCAGTTGTTAAAAGTGTGAAATTATTATATAACCATTAATCTGTTTCTTTGGAAAAAAAATACCAGAACACAGAAAACACTAGAACAAAGACAGAACAAGGACAAAGGGAACACAAACTACTGGAAGTTAAAGCAAAGACATGGAGCAACGAACTGAACTCTTAATGAGTTCATGAAGTGGAAAATGTCTGAATAATAAGAAGGAGGAGTGGCCAGGCGAGAGCTGGCGCTGTTGTGAACCAATCAGAACCTGGTCTAATACGTTCTTGTTTAAGTACAGTAATACTACCTTGCCACCACAAATAAAAATGTTGAATAATGGTAGTGCACCCAAGAGATATTGCTGATCAAGACAGTACTGTCTGTTAAAGCAAAATCTCAGTTCCTACTGAATGCAACAGATCTCAGTATCTGAGGCAGCCTTGGCTATTGTGTGCGTCTTCATTACTTGGAAGTCTTTAAAGGGATATTCAGAACCGCAGATTCAGCTACTGAAGACTGCAAAAGAATGACACAGTCCATTGTTCATTTAAATAATAGAAGAAATATTATAATGGTAACTTTAAACCAGTGTGAAGAATGTACTTTTTCAGTTGTTCTGTGTATGGGTGAGTTACATCACATAAGAGATGTTATAAAAGATGTTATTTATTTATTTATGTCATTTTTTACTTGTTTATTTATATAGTGGCTTTTTATTTACTAATAACTTTAAAGAGTTTAAATGGCTTTACCACAGTCACATTTTACTGTCAGGCTGGGCCCACTCACCAATCCCTTCATGGAGTGTGTAGCCTGCAAGTCTACCCACGTAGCATTGTACAGGCGTTCTCAATAATCAGCCTGTTAGGCTGTCAGCCACAAGCAGGCAGCGGGTGGAATGCAAGCAATGGGAGTAATGATGTCAGGAAGCAACGATGACACTTTATCTAAGCACACATCTTGTGTGCTATTCGACATATTATGTGTGATATTTCATCATGCCAGCGTGGGTCTGAACACACACACTGCTGTCCTGCTACTATAGGTAATATGGAACTTGCTCTGGATCAGTGTGTCTGCCAAATGGTGTAAATATAAATGATCATTTTTCATTAGTTCATCAGGAATTCAGAATAGCTTGAGTCCGTCACAGAATATAAATGCAGGGATTATATTCTATGGGAAATGTGTTATGAATGGAAACCAGACGTAATGTATCAGACTGGAAAGTGTTCATTATTGCGCATCAAACACAAAGGCCTGCTTTGTGATGGAGGCGGGTCGTGTAGTGGAAGGTGAAGGGGCGGTTGAAAGAGTAACACTCCTCTTCTGGCTCTTGCCGCGCAACCGTTTGAGGAGCTAAAACATGCTTTTGGCTGCCTTTTGTCAGACCCTGGAGGACCAGGCCATGGCTGTAGGGCATAAATCGCACAAAAAAAGGAATGAAGATATAAAAGTGTCAGGCAGCTTGAATGCTTTTTTGAGCAGTGTTCAGATCCGCAGTCTCTCAGCATGTTCTATGTGCTTAGGGTTAGGCCCCTGGCTTTTGTAAAGGCACGGCTTGTGTGTGTGTGTGTGTGTGTGTGTGTGTGTGTGTGTGTGTGTGTGTGTGTGTGTGTGTTTCCTTTTATAGGATCTAGACTGCTATCGGTTGAACATTGGTACAGTAGAGTTGTGTCAGTCATGTCCTGGTCTCTGCAGGACTGTCAGCATGTTGTGCAACATTTAGCCCTGAAGTGCAGCCATTATGTAGCTAATAAAGAAATAAACTGTAATATCTCACGAATAGGTTCTCATAGTAGTTGTGTTATTAATAGTGTGTAATCATGTTAGTGTTTAACCATCAATAACGCACTTTTAGATTATGGGATGATTATGAATGTTGGTCAGATCTTCTTGGCTTTTGCCACTAATAATTAAATCTGATAGTTACAAAAAAAAAACAGCACTATTTATGGCTGCTCTTCTTGTTTTAAAGTCTCTTCACATTTGCCTTTGACCAGATGAGTCATAGGTTTTAATGGCAGGAAATTAAACCAACCATAGCACTGATGATACTTGCAAGTTGTTTGTCTTCGTGTCATGCATGTTGTCAGTATCAGAGTCTTTATTTAAATATTATATAAACTCTTATATAACGGAAGGTGATCGTGTGAGAAAAATGAGTAATATGTTAGAGAGGTGAGCAGAGAGGTGAACGAGGTTTCAGTCAAGCATGAGGGTTGCCCTGGTGAAATGCCATGTTTGTGTCCGTGATATTTAGATCACGCGGCAGGTCTCTTCCCTGCGAAAACCGCCCACCAGAGGATGAAGCGCAGGCCGCAGACGCGGAGCAGATACCATCCTCCACGTCCAGCCGGGCAGTGGGGGAGCAGCTTTACAACTAGCACTGTCTTCCCATGCCAAAGACAGTCCCATATAAAGAACAAAACGGACTCTCAGTACTTTATTTACTCATTAACCCCTGAGTGGTTGCCATGCCTCCCAGAGCGCATTCTACACCTTCCCCATTAAAAGAGTGAAAGTCTGACTGAGGGGCTTTGTTTACTTCCAGCAGCAAAATCCTTTATTTTTTTAACTAATTCCAGGCATTATTTTTAACTGTAAGGCTACATTGAACGAAGGTTACATGACTTAAGGCTAATAATATGAAAGCTATGTAGTCACAAGAGTGAAGAAAGAAAAGCTTGAACCCACCGGCAGGTGCTTGGGGTCAAAGGTTTAAAAGCATTAGGCATGCCAGTTACATTGTTACAGGTGTCACTTCAGGTCATGGTAATTTCTTGATAATGTTTATGTGGAAAGACATTACCAGCATGAATGAAGAGTAACAAACCCAGTCTAGACTTAAGCAAGCCGTAACACTGTCAAAGTGCAAACCCAGTGTAGACTTTAGCAAGCCTGTAACGCTGTCAAAGTGCAAATCCTTCTGAGTGCTTCAAGGAGCGGTTGTGCTCACTGGCAACAGCGTCGCCCCAGAGGCGATGTTCCTCTCCAGTGAACGTTGTGTGGAAGCCCTTTGACTTTGACTTTCCTGCTATGTGTTTTCCATTCCCACTGGTATGAAGAACTATGGTTGTCTTGGAGAATACATACAGTTGTGTGAGTTACCATAGGGACTTCCTCCTAAACTGTGCTTCAAGACCCTTTCTCTGTTCATCAAAACAAAGATGTCACTGTAAAAAAATATGGCTCGGTCTTAAAAATTCTGTTTCTGTTGCCTAATGTTTTAAATGCTTTAAAATGTGACATGTTTTAAACCATAAGATGTTGACTTTTGCACATCTAAGCTGCCACATTACATGACGCATAACCACACACTCACAACCACCCCCCTTCTAAAAATACGATTGTCTGTTTACTGTCCTGACTTTTGAACCTCGCTGGTAATACTGGTTATAGTGTAATTGTGTAAGGGAGATTTGTATAGGACTACAGTAGATGCTTCCTAGCTCTCTGGACTGACCTCTTGTAGGTGTCCAGATGCTTTGCAAGATCTAATCTAAAGATCTAATCTTTTCCATTAACACTTTTGCTTCGACAAACGAACTGAGTGGCACACCTGTTTCACGGAAGGCTCAAGTGCGTTTTCTTGGGTATATATCTTATCTTTTGATCACAGCCTGTCTTAACCTGTTTTGTGAGGCAGCGACACTCTTACAGAGAGCTTTCTGGACAGTCATTGGCTCTCAGCATTATTTGTGTCATCAGACAGGGCAATCTTCATTAAAGATGCTTTGTTATGCATGGTTTTCAAGGAATGTCACTAACTTTATACTTTATTAGAAACATTTATTAAACTATTTTTCAGTATCACTCATGGATTCACTCTGTGTTCATTTCTGTAACTTGGACTATAGTGTACTTGTGCATCCATAAGGTGCATGAACCATGTCTGCATAATAACATAGCTAGTAGCCTTGGGATTAAATTATATTACTAAATATTGCAATAATGTAAATCTTATTAATTAAATAATTTAAAAATATTAACTAACCAAATTGTTACTGCTTTTTTGTCACATACCATTTCCTCACATTTTAATGGACCCACCTTTATTTAATAATTTCTTCTGTAAAAGCAGTCTCATCTATGGTTAGTTAAAAATGTATGCAATTGAAAAGACTGCATGATTTTGTGTGTCAGTGTGACATGGGTGAGATGGAGCAAAGATGCTTGTGGATCCAAATAGTGAAGTTTTAATAAAAGCGCAATCCAATACACAAAAACTGAGATCAGGCAGGGGTCAAAGCATGAAAGGCAAAAACATGTCGGACAGAATCCAAACAAAATCCAAAGCAATGTGAGAAAACAGTCCAGGGTGTACGGGAAAAAAACAGGAGAACAGACCAGAACAGACCAGGATCAGGAACAGGCAAGGAAAACATGTTTGGTACACACACAAGTTCAGGAATGACACACAGTACGGCTGCCGTCGGTGGGAGAGACTGAGCAGAGAGCGCTAAAGTCACTCCATCTTACCTGTGTACATATATTATATACATATAAACATATAATATTCATCTTGTAGTAGCCAGCATGCCATAACTGCAGTTTGTGGTTATGACAGTTTGTAGCCAGGACTGTCATCTTCATGCCATCTTCCAGCTCATGCATCCAGGTGAAATACAGCTGCAGGTGCCTTGATGAGATGATAAGGGTGTTATGTCATCTTATCATGCCGGTGGTGCCGAGGTTGTTCAAATAACTAAACACCTTGCGCTGTACTGGGCCAGACAGCAACTGGTCTGTGCAACTCCGCATTAGGTCAAACAAGCCTCTTGAAAAGACACGCAGTGGTTGATGGGTAAAAGTTTGGTGTCAGCTTCCTGTGTCAATCGCAATGTGTCAAATTCCTTGTAATTGCACTTTGCAGGGAACGGGGAGGATTACTGGAACGCTCCACTGTTATTGGTGGAGAGCGAAAAATGTACGTCTGCAAATGAACACAGAAAATGTGTTTAGATATTAATAGTGTTACATAAAAGTTAAATAAAACCTTAATACATTTACTTTACGTGGTGCCCACAAAGCAAGCGATCATTGGCATGAATGGCTGAAAAGTTAAATAGATGATAATTATTGCAGTATATTCACATCTGACTCAATCTGTGTGATAGACTTTGTTGACTCAGTAACTTCAAGGGAGCTACACATCAATCAACACCAGTTTTCTTTAACCTGGTGTTGTTTTCCCCCCCATAAAATTCACACATCCTTTATCTACATTGGACTCCCACTGAGATGCTCACTTACTGAGTGGGTACAAGACGAGGGTGATGTGAGTGTACGCTTGAAGGGCTTTGTTACACTCACATGGGGTAGTGCAGAGGTCATGATACTGTTCAAGAATGTAGGTGCAGTGGTTCTAATAAAGTGTGTGGTGAACGTGTTTGTAGCATCTGTATGGTATGATTTAGTGGATTACCTGTGCATACGGTGGCTTTCATGTCATGTTATTGTAATTTAAGGGCAGAGAAAAACAATGACATTGTTATGTCTTAATGCATTTGGTTAATATGTTCTGGCTGCCCTCAGTCTCATTAATACTGCTATGCTAAAAGCATCCTCCTGGCTCCTGCCTCTGGCCCCTCCACTTATATCTCCACCGCACTTGTGGTCTGAGCTATCAGACCCACCAAGATGCCAGCAGCGCAGCTCCCCCCCGCCCCTGTTGTCCAGCTCTGAGCACTCCCACTCTGTTTACGTTACTGGGCTCCCTCCCTGACACCCACACGCCCGTCCACTCAGTCGGTGAAGCTCTTCTCCCACCCAGCATTCACCTGTGATGTGAGCAGAACTGACTGGTGCTTCCTCACCCAAGCAGGCGTGTTTGGATGAGCTCTGAGATCGTTGGGCAGAGAGAACGGCACATTTAGCCAGGCTGCCAAATTTTCCAGTCGCAAGTCAGTAAACACAAAGCCCCACGTGGTCCCAGAAGTGGCCATACAAACTGCTGACGTTAAGAGAATCAGTTCTACAGGTGACGTTGAGAAGAAAAGGTGTTTGTGTGTAACTCGGTATCACTCTAAGCCCCGGCTGTGATCAGATTTCCAGATTCTAGGTGCTGTTAATTCTCAAGATGGTCAACAGTATGAATCATGTGGCATCTGTTCTGAGAATTCTCTTTTGTGTCTGTACAATGCGGAGAGCTGGAAATTGCTGGCAATTTTTGTTCTCTTGAATTGCGCATGCTGTTGAAAGGCTGTATCCATGGCGATAGGGAAGAGAGTGATGTCATGGCCACGTGTGACTTGCCTGTAGATGTTGTTGCCTGTCGTATGCATGTGGAAGTCTGACCCCAGAGTCCAGACCCACGGTCACTCCATCAAGAGCACAAGCGCTTTATTTCCACCTGCCCATCATATAAACAGACTGAAAAGCCCATTGTAACCATGTATTGTCCCCTGGGAGAGGGCAGAAATAGACATTCTACTTGTATAGGTTTTATGGGTTCAGGTGTGGCTAGGTAGAGTCTACAAATAGCACAAACAGCAAAGGGTTGGTGTAAATTTTCCAGCAGCTTTTCACAGTGCTGTTTACACTGAATATATACTGTTTTTTGTTATCAGCAAATACATGGCCATTTTAAATCTTATTGTTGTCAGTCTGCTATTAGAAACAGAAACACTGGCAGTGACATTACACATTAATCCCATGTTCTCGAGCAGACACTCTAGGCTGTTCAAAGCAGGGGGTTTCAGTAAATAAACCCTAACGAAGTTATGACTGTGTAGTGTTTATGTTCCTAACCGTGCTACATAAGCTCTCCGATGTGATCGATATTGTCCACTGTGTTTTACCACATCCCACTTAAAGTGAAACCAAAAACAACAGTGTTGTCATTGGCACTAACTCGTATGACAGATAATCAGTTGAAGCTCAGTTTTTCCTATGTAATAGTGGCCACCTGGGGCAGATGGCTGCTGGCAATTTGAGATGCTGCTGGAGAAATCTGAGAGAGAAGGAGACAGCAGCGTGTCCAAGCAGCCTCTGAACTCCCACGTTCAGTCAGGCCTTGACCTTCCTGCATGGTGCTTAAGCTAGCATTCTGTTGCTTTGGGGTGTTTGCACTGTGCATTTAAGGAGTGTATGTTCATCCTGTTTCCCGTAGGCTTGAATTCCATCAGAGGCATGGGGTTGGGGATAAGCCAATAATTACTGCGCTAGCATGCGGCCATCTGTCCAGCAGGTCGAAGCGGAGACCTATGACCGTGATTTGGTGAAAGGTCATTCCGGGTTGCTGAACAGGTTCTGTGGACTCTCAGATTGTGTGATTGCTAAGACTGTGGCACTTTCGGTTTGCCAGCTCGTTTGTGAGCGCTGTCTTTCTGTGGTTTGGCTCCAGCAGTGGGAATCGACGCTGAAGGCAAGATCAGGCATAGATGCTCGGGAAGGGGGGAGGGGGGAGGATCAGGTGCGCGGGAAAGTGGGGTGTCAGGGTGTTATAAAACCGCCTGGAGTGTGCAGGCAGAACTATCACGTGGAGCGAATAAACGTGAGAAAGACGGGGAAGAGGCTGAAAAAACATCTCCTTCCGTCACGTTTGGCACGCAAGCTCCACCCGCAAGAGAAATGCGAGCGAGAGATATTTGTGAAGCTAGATGTTGTGTTTTTAGATAATAAAAAGGGTGAGGTGAGATGTGGTGAGGTTGACGGTTAAGAGGCGGAGTACGAAGTCATGTCGGCCATGACGCAGTCCACTGCTTCACAACTGCAGGCCTCCCCCGGTACCTGTTCACCGTGGTTACGATGCGGTGCTCAGGAGAGCTGGAAGCTGGCCATTCTACCTGCTGTTCTAGCGAGGCAGTTGGATACAGTCGCTCACAGAAAATGTGTGCAATCATAAATTAAAAGTCTTAAATTAGGATTGTTCCTGATCAGTGAGGACAAGTGAATGAATGTAGCTAGCATGTTAACTGTCCTAGTGCCATGTGAGTTTCTTCCTCGGTTATCGGATTTGATTATATAAGAGAGAACAGCCTAAGCTCTTAAACCCACGCAGTGTGCAGACTTAAATAAAGACAACAGCGGGACTCCCATACCAAACTCAAAATGAAAAAAAAAGCAATGCCAGTACGAAGTAACATTTCAAACTCGCTTTTCCCCTGAGTAAACTCTTCAACCACAGCTATCATCTAACATGCTGACCCCAAGCTCTGAGTGCTGGGAGAAGTGTGAGTAGCTCTTGTCTCAGGCAGATTACATTACCAGAGGTACATATCTAACTGCTATCTGCTCAGTGTGCTCGATCTGAATGCCTGTCTATCTGATGCAGCTAATGCAAGCAATCATCTGAAGAATGTTTGAAGCTGGATGCCACCGGTACTATGTCAGACTCTGTGGGGTCCATGTGTGGGTCAAGCCAGAGACCTGTGGGCTGTGACATGTTTTACTTCGAGGCAGGAATGCCTAACCCGATGAAGCGGCTGATAGCAACTCATAATATCAGGGCACTGATGAGCGTGTATATATATATATATATATATATATATATATATATATATATATATATATATATATATATATATATATATATATATATATATATATATATATACAAATATATTCACTTTCCATTTTGAGGATTAAGCAACTTTCCTCCCAGCTTGGCCAGACTCCTCTAGCTGTGTTTCCCACCGCTGTGCTGCGCAGTATTCACTGTTGGGACCCTGATCCTTGAGGCTGAAGCAGGTAGTTAATGTCATTGTATTCAGACGAGTTCTGATTAACTGGGAAATCAATAGCATTTTTAACAACAAACAAGTCAGGCAAAGAGCTACGTGCCTTATGATGATTTTGCAGGTTTTGCATGGGAGTTGTATTTAGAAGCAACAACTGATAGATCAGGAAACCATTACAAGGGAACTGTTTGAAAATATGTAGCCTGGACTCCTTAACCCTTGAAACTCTGTAGAAGCAGTAGTGTGACACAGATTCACTCTACTTGCTTTGTGATGGAAATTTTTTATGTTTCTCAAAGACAAACTGGTTGGAGAGCTGCTAATTGCAAACAAGACAAATGTGTTTGTCACACATAACATGTCAGCCAGATCTACTCATGCACGTGTGTGTATCCAAATCAGCAGAATTCAAATGCGACTTAATTGATTAACAAATACAATGGTTGTTTTTTCTCAAAACTGAATGTGAATGGGGGAAAAAGTAGCCCGCCATTTTCCTCAGGACTTGGTAGACATTTTGTAAATGTTGGGTATTTCTAAAACAGAAGCGGGCCCAGGTGAACAGGCCTCGGTTCATCAATTTGCCATATCATTTGCCCCTTCTAACAAAGTGCCATGTTATCTCTATCCTCTCCCCACTCAAAAAACCACAGCAATGCGTGGTTCATAGATCCACAGTGAGAAAATTATTCCTGCAGAGTTTGACAGAGATGGGTCAATGACCAATTATAGTCCTGCATTTGTTACTGTGTGTCTGCTACAAAATGTGCTCATGCAAATGTGGTTTTGCGTAACGTACTTTGTCCACTGTACTTTTATTGTGTACTATAAAATAAAAGTAATAACTCCTTCATTACCCAATGGTCCTATCTTTCTTGGTCATCATACTTCACTTTTAAAGGACTCCAAGTAGCTCTATAAAGGATTTTGATAGCAGAACAAGCTGGAGTATCCTACTGTGGTTCTGTATGATCACATATGCTATTTCTCTCGTGTTTGCTAATACCAAGTTGTTATGTATGTGGTGGTGTTAGCTATACAGTCATTGTGTAAACAGTCATTGTGTAAACAAGCTTTCTTTTATATGTGGCAGTGTAAACATAGCCAACTATCATTCTTTAGTCCAACAAAAAAATAATATGTATGACAAGCCCGGTTCAAAGTATAAACCGGTCCAAACATATCCCGGGCTTATCAGAGGTTCAATGTCTTAGAGCACAGCAGTTTTGTCTAAAAATAATGTCAGTTGCTACTTTGAGAAGCAAAATCTAATAATAGATATTCAGTCTGGGATGACCATGTCAAATTCCCCAGTTTTGTGAGAGTCATAAAGAAGTGTTCTCCACAGTATGCATGAGGAGTACTTTGTTACATCATGATAACTGCAGTTGTGTTAAACACACACATTTTCCTCTCGTACATTATGGCCAACCTTTGAATATAGTTTAGCTGCTGTAATGATTATCCACATTAGCTCATTCTGCTCCTTATGGCAGGTACATGCTGGAAATGTTGGCTGTGAAGTCCTTCATCTTGTCAGATGGTAAAATGGTTTTCAATGTAGTTTTGAAACAGAGGTTTGTGTTGAACCACTGTTTATTTCGCTGTTTAGCAGACTCTATCTATGTTTTAGTCCAATAACACCCATATAAAGAATATCTTTGTTACAGTGGATTTATTTTAATCCCCTAAAAGTGCCTGTCTGTTGTTAAGGATTAGAATAAGCCCATGTCTATATCTTTCAATCTTAGAAAGGGAAGCTGTTATGCCTCACATATCATATGAGACTCCTCTGCATACTGACACATGAAAACAGTATTTATAGTCCTTGAATTATGAGTGTTCATTTACTAGATGTCATCTGAAATTCAGGCCAGAATATTTCCATGTTGAGATCAATGCCAGGCCATAGTTTAATGAGCGTGACTTTGACATGTGGAATTTGGTACATGTGGAATTTGACATGTGAAAGATGTGCACCAGATAAGGGCTGAACAGGAAAAGTGTCAGAACGCTATTAAAGGTGTAGCTTCATTACCTTTTAGAACTATATCTGCACGGACACATATATCATTAGGAATTTATTTCAGTACACTGCTGTAGTGGTATTCTGATCTCAGTTCTTCTTGAATGCAAAAGGCTGATCAGTGATTATCGCCCTCAGATGGCAGGTGAGGACTTAGATGCTGAGCCCAGGGGCGGACTGGCATACATTGCTACCGGGGATTTCCCCGGTGGGCCGATGGGTTAGTGGGCCGCTGGCCGCCGGTGGTCTAACTCAGCCCGTGGAGGAGCCACTGCCGCGCACTGCGGCCCCGGCCCGTAGTTATTACCTCCCCCGCTCCAGTCAGACTAACCTGCGCGGCCGCGGACTGAGCCTGTAAACACATGAACGAGTTGGACCGGGTCGCGGACTGGGCCAGCTGATGCGGGCTGACGGTATGCAGCGGAGATCAGAAAAAAAACCAACTTGTCCCAGAAACTCCGGGCTGGACTACGAAAACATACAGCAGTTTAAATTGTAGATAACATGTTATTTCAAATGTACTGCTGTCGCCTCTGCAACGTCTAAGGCACCATGTACAAATTACCTTAACTTGGTTAACACGGACGCAAGTGGCGGTCTTAAAGGTTTCAGAGCACTGTTTTTTTTTTTAAGCTATTGAAATTCTTAGATTAAAACTAACCACCACAAATAGGTACGAGGAAGAAATACCCACGTTAGAGTTGTAGGTTGTTCTTTAGGATGCACTTTGCGTAAAACAACTTGTTTGGTGGTCTTATGATGGACTATTTAAAAGCCACTATGTGACTTTGTAATCGTATTATTGCTGGAATTAATATTGTCCATATGACAATAAATGCCGTCATATACACTACGTGCCATGTATAGATTCACATACAGTATACACACACATACACACACACACACACACACACACACACACACACACACACACACACACACATATTATATACACACACATACACAGTATATATACACAGATATATATAGTGATATAGTGGGCCAGTTTGTCAGGAACTCCCGGGCCACTTTTTCTCCCCAGTCCGCCCCTGGCTGAGCCTCACACTGCCCTTTAAAGTACAATATATTGCTAAGAGTATTTGCTCACCCATCCAAATGCTCATAATCAGGTGTTCCAATCACTTCTATGGCCACCGCAGGCTGTTTTTGCAAACATTTGTGAAAGAATGTGTCGCTCTCAGGAGATCAGTGAATTCCAGCGTGGAACTGTGATAGGATGCCACCTGTGAAACAAATTCAGATGTAAAATGTCCTCACTCTTAAATATTCCACAGTCAACTGTCAGCTGTATTATAAGAAAATGGAAGTGTTTGGGAATGACAGCAACTCGGCCACGAAGTGGTAGGACACGTAAACTGATGGAGCAGGGTCAGCGGATGCTGAAGCACATATACGTCCAAATAATCATTACAGATGTCCAAACTTCATGTGCCCTTCAGATTAGATAAAGAACAGTGCACAGAGAGCTTCATAAAATGGGTTTCCATGGTCAAGCAGCTGCATCCAAGCCATACATCACCAAGTGCAATGCAAAGAGGCGGATGCAGTGGTGTAAAGTACGCCGCCACTGAACTCTAGAGCAGTGGAGGCGTGTTCTCTGGAGTGACAAATCACGCTTCTCCATCTGGCAATCTGATGGACGAGTCTGGGTTTGGTGGTTGCCAGGAGAATGGTACTTGTATGACTGCATTGTGCCAAGTGTAAAGTTTGGTGTATGGGGGGATTATGGTGTGGGGTTGTTTTGCAGGAGCTGGGCTTGGCCCCCTAGTTCCAGTGAAAGGAACTCTGAATGCTTCAGCATACCAAGACATTTTGTCCTTAAAGGTCCATAAAGACATGGATGGCAGAGTCTGGTGTGGATTAACTTGACTGGCCTGCACAGTCCTGACCTCAACCCGATAGAAAACCTTTGGGATGAATTAGTGGAGACTGAGAGCCAGGCCGTCTTGTCCAACACCAGAATTGTCAAAACTCCCCACAAACACAGTCCTAAACCTTGTGGACTGCTTTCCCAGAAGAGTTGGAGCTGTTCTAGCAGCAAAGGGTGGACCAACATTATATTGAACCCTATGGATTAGGAATGGGATGTCATGTGTGAGTCAAGAAAGGTGAGCAAATACTTTTGGCAATATAGTGTATGTATTCTGCACGTGTGTCATCCCAAAGCAGGAATTCTTTGTTCATGTAGAGGCTGCGTGTGTGTGTTTATGTAACGTTTCACGGGGCGGGAGATAGCAGGAGTGACGCAAATGCAATAAAGAAGGATTTAATAGAACAACAGAAACAGACAAGACAGCACAGGGAATAACTATATTACTAGGGGCAAAAGACAAAGGCTACAACAGGGTACAACTACTGAGGGGGAAACAGAAATCTGGGGACAAATATACGAACGATGACACTACAAGATATTAAGGGGTACGAGAACTAAAACAGGGAACATAGGAAGGTGAACAAGCAACACGGTAAGTATACTAAGGGAGCTATACTACACATAAGAAAAAGTCTTAAACATACGGATCAGCTAAACAACTGGGAGACACTAACGAAATGAACATAACAACAACAACTATAAACACATGAGTAGCAATGGAATCAGGGCAACAGGGAACAGGAGCACAAGGCACAACAGTATAACCAAACATACAAAGGAAATCCAATACAAAATACAGGGAACTAGACTAAAAGAGAGGACACAAGAACGAACGGGAGGAAGCAGAACAGAGAAGCAACCAGGGACTCACGTACAGGGAATGACCGACACGGGGGTAAAACACTAGGGGGTTTTTATACACTGAAAACAAGACGGTGAAACGAGAGTCAGGTGTGTGAGACTGACGACGAGGGCGTGACAGACAGACGGATGGACGAATGGGAGCGGGGCTAGGCGGGACCAGGGAGGAGGGAGGGGCTAGACGTGACATAACCCCCCCTCAAGGCGTGCAACTCCGGGGCACGCCAACCAGGGAGGGCCGGACAGACGCTGGGGACAGAGACACCATAACACAGAGGGAAACGAGTGGGCGAGGCCGGGGCAGGGACAACAGACACGGGGCAGGACGGACACAATGGCCCGGACACCGGACGCAGGGGAGGACCAGGACAAGGAACGGGTGGCGACGAGGGAACGGGGCCAGACGAGACAGAACGGGGAGCGGGCACAGGGGGCGGAGCTAAGGGGCTGGACAAAAACTGGGTCAAGGGAACAGGACTGGACTCTCGGGAAGGCTGGGACACAGAGGCAAACAGACGGAGGACGACGGAGACAGGGACGGGAACAAAGTGGGTGACTACCTGGGGAACAGAGACTGGCACAGGGACATGGAGGACACCACCAAGGACGGACACAGGGACAGGCACGCGGACGCGGACAGACACGCACACAGGAACGGGGACCAACAGGAAGCCAGGGAGGGGACAGGGCAAAAAAGGGAACACAGGTGAGTGTAAAACAGGGTTAACAGGAGGGACAGTGTCCGGACAGTTCAGCAAAAACCCAGCTCCAGGCCCACAGGCGGGCAAGGCAGTCACTGGGGGGGCTGGCGTAAGCTGAGGAGTGTCCTGGGGAGCCGGGCGTGCAGCTGAGACAGGCAGGGTCCGCTGGCGTGCAGCGGGAACAGGCGGGGCCCGCTGGCGTGCAGCGGGAACAGGCGGGGTCCGCTGGCGGGGAGCGGGAACAGGCGGGGCCCGCTGGCGGGGAGCGGGAACAGGCGGGGCCCGCTGGCGGGGAGCGGGAACAGGCGGGGCCCGCTGGCGGGGAGCGGGAACAGGCGGGGCCCGCTGGCGGGCAGCGGGAACCGGCGGGGGCCGCTGGCGGGCAGCGGGAACCGGCGGGGGCCGCTGGCGGGCAGCGGGAACCGGCGGGGGCCGCTGGCGGGCAGCGGGAACAGGCGGCGTCGCCGTGCAGACGTCATCGGGGGGCGAGTTCACCGTGCAGACGCCATCGGGGGGCGTGGTCGCCGAGCTGACGTCATCGGGGGGCGTGGTCGCCGAGCTGACGTCATCAGGGGGCGGAACCTCCGGGCCGACGTCATCAGGGGGCGGAACCTCCGGGCCGACGTCATCAGGGGGCGGAACCTCCGGGCCGACGTCATCAGGGGGCGGAACCTCCGGGCCGACGTCATCAGGGGGCGGAACCTCCGGGCCGACGTCATCAGGGGGCGGAACCTCCGGGCCGACGTCATCAGGGGGCGGAACCTCCGGGCCGACGTCATCAGGGGGCGGAACCTCCGGGCCGACGTCATCAGGGGGCGGAGCCTCCGGGCCGAGGTCATCAGGGGGCGGAGCCCCCGGGTCGACGTCATCAGGGGGCGGAACCTCCGGGCCGACGTCATCAGGGGGCGGAGCCCCCGGGTCGACGTCATCGGATGGCGTGTCCACCGGGCCGACGTCATCGGGGGGCGTGACTGCCGGGCTGACGTCCTCTGGGGGCGTGACCGCCGGGCTGACGTCATCACGGGCCCGAGCTGGCCACTCCTGGGGCGAGTGGCCACTGCGTCCCCCCAAAAAATTCTTGGGGGGCCTTTGGGGAGTGGCTTCCAGGATGCAGTCATCGGGGTGGTCCATGAATCCCTTCACATGACCGACGGGGTCGGCCGGCTTGGATCCTTGGATGTGGATACAGCCACCCACAAGAAATTCCTTGGGGGGTACCCCTGTTGCACGACCCCCAATCAAATGGGAGGGGGGCTGAACAGTGACACCAGCGAACCTGGAGCGCATATACCTGCAGAAACCTTCTACGGTCAGTGCTTCAGTCATACGCTTTGACAGCACCAAGTTCGCCCATTCCAGTGCCTTGGCTTTCAGCAGAGAGCGCATAAACAGAACCAAGACGTCATCTGGAGGTTTGGGGCATGTTAGTAACCTGATATACAATGTACACTGCATGATGTAGCTGTCAGCAGGTCCGGTCTCCCCATCGTATTCCTCCGGGCAATGAGCTAGTGACGGTAGGGTGACGTAGTTTCCCCTCGAGTCCCTAACCAGTAATGCCTGTAGGGCATCCAGGTTGGACAAAAAATAGTCCTTTTTCTCAGGAACTAAGGGACTACCTGAGGTAAAAGACTCTTGCTGCGTCACACTTAGGTCGGTCATTCTGTAACGTTTCACGGGGCGGGAGATAGCAGGAGTGACGCAAATGCAATAAAGAAGGATTTAATAGAACAACAGAAACAGACAAGACAGCACAGGGAATAACTATATTACTAGGGGCAAAAGACAAAGGCTACAACAGGGTACAACTACTGAGGGGGAAACAGAAATCTGGGGACAAATATACGAACGATGACACTACAAGATATTAAGGGGTACGAGAACTAAAACAGGGAACATAGGAAGGTGAACAAGCAACACGGTAAGTATACTAAGGGAGCTATACTACACATAAGAAAAAGTCTTAAACATACGGATCAGCTAAACAACTGGGAGACACTAACGAAATGAACATAACAACAACAACTATAAACACATGAGTAGCAATGGAATCAGGGCAACAGGGAACAGGAGCACAAGGCACAACAGTATAACCAAACATACAAAGGAAATCCAATACAAAATACAGGGAACTAGACTAAAAGAGAGGACACAAGAACGAACGGGAGGAAGCAGAACAGAGAAGCAACCAGGGACTCACGTACAGGGAATGACCGACACGGGGGTAAAACACTAGGGGGTTTTTATACACTGAAAACAAGACGGTGAAACGAGAGTCAGGTGTGTGAGACTGACGACGAGGGCGTGACAGACAGACGGATGGACGAATGGGAGCGGGGCTAGGCGTGACAGTTTATGTGGAGGCTGTGTGTATGTTTGTGTAGAGCCTGTGTGTATGTTTGTGTAGAGGCTGTGTGTGTGTGTTTGTGTAGAGGGTGTGTTTGTCTAGAGCAGGAGTGGTCAACCTGCGGCTCGCGAACCGCATGCAGTTCTTTGCCTGGTTTAATGCGGCACCCAGCCGGTCCGTGCTCTCACCTGCACACCTGTCTGTGCCGTGGCCCGGTTATCTCATCAGCTTTGAGGGTGATAGACTGCTACATCTTCGTGATGCGCGGTTTGTTTACAAGCCTAGCGAGCTGCTAACACTTTTAAAACCGGCGTACTGGAAAACGCGGCATGAAGTATCTGTGCTATTGTGATTCTGAGTGTCGTCGGTGAGACGCGGTCTTATGTCACACGTTTTGGAATAAACCACATACGAGGTGCAGCAAAGGCACCGCAGACGACTGAGGGAGGCTTCAAAACTACTGCCGCTGTCAGTTCTCTTCTTCCTAAAGGTGAGCGCAGGTCAGTGGCATTGTAACGAGTGTTGATAACGGAGTTTATCCACTTTTTACCTAGAAAACAACAGTTGCGTACATAACAGAGCTCGTAGTGTGCGTGCACGCATGTATGAGCAACCTCGACGTGCCATGGCCCACCTCCTCCAACCGTGCCAAAGTCCTGAAGCATATCACGCCTTGTGTTTATATCGACATTTGTGTTCATGTTTTTTTAATGTGCTGTTCGCTTAGCTTGAGTTCACCCTGGTATTTTCGTCAAACACGGATGTGCGTGAGATGAAAACACTGCTTCCCAGTCAGGACAAGATCATTTCAATAAACAATTTGTGTCAAGTTTGCTCAAAATGTCAGGGAAAAAATGCACAGCAAAACAAAAAATATGAAGATGTTTTTAAGACGTTTTTAACAGAGTATGCTGCGCTAGCCTGGCACTCGGGGTTAGGTGCCTTGTTCAAGGGCACCTCAGTCATGGCCTCAGGCTTCGGAATCAACCCTCTGGTCACAAGACTGGTTCCCTGACCAGCAGTCCATGACTGCTCCCACACTGTTTGTGTGTGATATTTACAATAAATCTGAGCAGAGGTCTCTTGTGTATGCCCTTGTGTATGATCTCTAACGGGTTGGGCACCCCTGGTATAGACAACGGAGTACATTTGCAAACAGAGTACATTTCTACACACTTTCCCAGTGAGTGATGTAACTCTTAGCCTATAGCATAACCTTTCCCACTACACAACATGCTGCGAGATGAGACTAAACACGCCACACTGAACAGTATGTCGTCAAGCTGTAATTGATGTTCAAGGGTACATGACAAGTTTTTGAGACATTGACATTTTTGTTGAAGTATACCCACCACTGTTGGCTTTTGATTCAATAAATAGTTTGAGATGATGAAATCACCATTGCATGCTTCTACCTGTATGCACTACTTTCATGATATAATACTGTATCACTGCAGCATGAACGTTTTACGTTTTCCATACATTTCACCCAAAAGCTATCAAACTTTTTGTGAGTAGTGTACCTTACATCTGCTTTACATTGTGATTCTTACACTATGTAGAGAGGATGTGTTTAATACAAAGATGGAGTTTAAACATTTAATGAGTTGTAATGAGAATCAGTTCCAACTGGACTTTATTGGACTTTATTTCTGTCCCGTCTTCCACCACAGAGGACTGAAATACCCACAATGCCACATGGAGACGCAACCGATCATCACCTGAATTCTAATTCTAACACCTGATTAAATATTTTCTGTGTCTATTAACTCTGCACTTCCATACTGATTTTACTAAATATTGCCAGCTTTCTTGTATAGCTGCATACGGAGCAGGTATTCTTGTACTGGATTACCATTGTCCTACCTGGATTGTATTTTAGATATGATGTCTCTGTCTTGGCCCTTTGGTTTCATGTCTCCTCTCTCATGCTGTGACCCTAGACTGCCTCTACCTTGTGTTTGCTGGAGTACCCTCCCAACTCTGAACTCTCTTTATGCAGTCATCTGAAAGAGTATGCAACTCTGTTTTTCTCGATGTCACAATTTCAATGTCTTCATTCGTTCAAACACCAGCAGTCTTAACACTGCATTGTCTGGTCAAGAACAGGGTGGGCTTGTTTATGTCATTACAGGCTTGGCCAGCAGAGAGCAGAATAGAGAGACTTCAGCTTAATTATCGGCATCTTGGTTCAGTGTCTGGAAAACCATCCTCTTTGTTAGTTATGTACATAGAACCATTCATTGTTGTCCGTTTCAGTTATAGTGATGAAAAAAAACAGCAGCAGAGTGTCACCTCCAGGGACGGAGAGCTGTGACAGGACCCAGTCCTTCAGTGAAAAGCTCTTTTATAAGGAACGACTGCTTAAACAACACTTGCGACAGAACCAGACATTAAATAACCTGTAGCTATGGTGATGAGGTATGAAAAATGAGGAATGGTGATTATATGGTGACTTTGCACATGGGACATGGAGTCATACAAAATACTGAACATGCTTCTAAACCCTAACAAGTTTGTGCAATTTGAATAGGATTTGAATGGCACTTCTCTGAATGCCATTTTCATTCTTTTTATGAGTCCTTAAACATAACTGTTAAATATTTATTGTCGGAGCTGCTCACTAGCATGGTGTCCTAGTTTTAGATGCAGAAGTGGTCCAGGGCCGTCGACGGCACTCTGGTTTACCCTCTCCACTCTGTACATCGCCTGGTCAGAGCAAAAGCCTATTTGCTCACATTTTTGGTCCTGCGTGCTGGATCTCAGATTGGTATAAACAATCATGTGATGGTCAACAGCTTGCTAAGACAATCAGCCAGACTCTGGGTACATATGGCACTCCTCTTTGTTGACTGGATCTCTGGTGGTGAAGACATTACACAGATGTGCTCGGGACCTTATGTTTTGCCATTAAGGTTGCTGGGGATCTGGCTGAAGTGAGATCAGAGCCCAGACGCTCTGATCCAGATGCAGTAACCTGATCTCAGCAGGGCTCACCCAACAGCTTCTGCCTCGTCTGAAAGAACCTGAGGATTCCTGCTAATGGGAATACTGGGCACAGCCAGCCAGAGACGGCATGTGAGCAACAATACGCCTTAATTAACCATTAATTAACCAGCAATTTCTCCCCTGGTTGCCCACCCAGCCAATTTCTGAAAGGGGTCTTTGGCTTTTCTCACTGTCTCTTTATCTTTTGCCTCATCCCCTCGATCTACGTCTCTAACTACCCCCCCCCCCCCCCCCCCCACACACACACACACACACACACACACACAGACTCTCTCTCTTTCTCTCTCCCTCCCTCTCCCTCCCTCACTCTCTCTGTGTTTGGCTGCTAGGGAGAGCGCGCGTCTCCATCAGCACCGTTCGCACTCAGAGGAGCACCGGCTAGGTGCTGAAGCCAGCCGCGCCCGTCTGAAAGTGGCTTCCCGCCGAGCCTGCCCACCTCCGTTTGCTCCCTGGGCATTTGCCTCTCCACGCAGACGCACAGACCTGGTAGGAGCTGGAGAGAGCAGTGGACTAGAGGGGCTACAGGAGGGAATGTGCGCGCAGGGCGTGCGTTTCAGCACTGTGGAATGGAGCGCGTCCAAGCAGCAGAGAAGGGCAGTCTCTCTCTCTCTCTCTCTCTCTCTCCCTAACTCTCTTTCTCTCGTGGACCTCGGGGTCTGACTGAGACTCGTGACATTTTGCCCAGCACATTCCCTACATGTTGGACTAAGTGTGTGAGAGGACTCAGTCCAAGATGAGCGAGGACGTGAAAGAAAAGGGAACCAGCAAGACTGCTCACCGCAAGAAGAAAAGCAAAAAGGTAACACCTGTCTGAAGTGCTTGCTTTTGTACAGAGTGTACCAGAATTGCTGGATAAAGTGACTGAAGTGCTCTGGGTTATCACCTGAAGCTTCCTAATGGTGTTTGTTCTGTGGTGATGCTGTTACCTTAACAGGCCAGAGCTTGGCAAGCCAAAGAAGCTTCTTCTTTGTTCTGGAGCCCAGCAGAAGGGGTGTGTTCCCAGTGACATGGGTTTGTTGTGAGCGAGCTTTAAGGCTGCACTTGCTCTGGGGGGAGAGTGTGGTCTTCTACCGCCTCGCGGTGACCCCCGCAACACTCATGCTGACCCCCATAACACTCGCAGATTTTTGTCTCCGTTCTCTGCAGGATCGGATTTTATCACTCCGCTGAAGAAATCCTGCTTTAGGGGTTTTCTTTTTTTCAGCCTAAATCAGAGTTTAATCTTGTTCCTTCTGCATTTGTTAATGCCCCACAAAAAAAATGACTGGCAGGGAATTTGTTTTGTATCAGGGTGTAGTAATGAAGATGGAAAAGGATTAAGACAAAAGATTTTTTAATGTCACGCCAGCTCCTTTTGTAGAGATTTTCTCTCTTTGTAGAGACACTCTCTCTTTCTCCCCTCTACACATGCAGTCTGTCAGTCTGGGCAGTGTAATCAGCTGAATTGCAGGCGTTCACCATTAATAGCACGACAGCATCGTGCGAGGCGACGGTGGGAGTCAGCGCTGCCTGGTACACTGTGCACATCGCAACTCTGCCTCTCTCTGCCTTCATGTGTTACTCACACCCTCCGTGAAGTTCCCTCTGTGAAGTTCCCTTTGTGCGTGACAGCACCATTTTCTCCACATTTGACACGTTTGGTGGATTAATCACTTATAGTGAACAACAATGTCCAGAATTTGTGTGTATGTGTGTGTGTGATTGTGTTTGTGAGCCCTTGCTGCTGTCGCTGTGCAGCCTCTACCGGCTGTTCTGTGGTTTTCCAACCTGTTGCTAAACACCCAGAGAAACTGTTGAACCTTTGAAACATAGCCATGTTCTTATTTAATCTATTAAATCAGTGGCTTGTGACAGATTTATCAGAACATTATTTGGAGAACAGTGATCATTTCATGTATATCATTCAGTGCTGTATTGATTGATTGGAAAATGATATTAATTTACATGTTTTTCTTACATAACCACTAATTTCACTAAGGAGGCACTAATTCCAGAGAGCTTTCCGCTGACATCTGCACCAACATTATGAGCAAGAAGCCAGAGCACACCTCAGCCCATCAGCTGATGAGTCTGGGTTTGAAGTGAGTCTATACAGCAGTTAATGGCCACCAGGGACTGTGGCTAAGGGAGGAGATGTGCTTCTCAAGATTCCTTCGTCTCACAGGGTACTGTTAGAGCACAACGGGCGGCCCAGTCGCACAGCGTGTCCTTGTTTTGCGTAACGCTCTCCCTGACCTGTCATTGTTGTTTAACAGTGAGGGCACTGATTTAGAACAACAGCTACCCACAGCAGTGGGGAGTCTCTTGGAAAGGCTGAGGCCAGTCATTAGTGTATGAAGCCTGACACCGGGCAGAGTTCCCTCAAAAACTGAAATTTGTAAAAATGTGAAAGAATGTCGTCTATGGCTTCATATCTGGGACTGGGGAAACTCTCTCACATTCTCTGCCTTTCTCCGCACAGTTTACCTTCGGATGTCTAATTTTGATCATAGACAGTCAACATGGCAGGTTACTCCTCCCACATGTTGATAAGAGAAGATGGCTGCCTAACGACCCAGACCATCGGTTCAGGTGGGAGGAGAAAAGACGGGCAGAGTGAGAGGTTTGTGAGGAGTTGGCGTGTGTGTGAGCGCGTCTCCAGAGTGTCCACTGTGGTATGACCCTTGAGTAATACTCTTTCACGGTGAGCGATGGAATAACAGACAGAATAACAGCTCTCCGTCTCTCAGAACTGAACTCGGGTCAGTGAGACACAGGAGGACTGCGACTCCTACATATGTGCAGGACGCCATTGAACTACGTCTTACTGATCATGTCTTCTGTCTTCTATTGGGGACTTGGGGGTGGGGCGCCTGAATCACTGGCAGGTGTGTGTAATGGCTGTAGTCATGGCGACCAGGGGCCTACTGGGGTGGGGGTGTGGGAGAAAGAGAGAGAGAGAAAGAGAGAGAGACGAAGCTTGGGCTTGTATGACTGTTCCTGGGCCTGATGATAACAGGTCTATTTTTATTTGCTGTATATTTAGCCTGATAAATGATAGTGTTTCAGGCAATATCTTGGCAACTTCTTATTCCAAAGGCTTCCACTATAGCACATTTACCTACATGTATCCGAAATAGGACCTCTTTGACTGCTATTTCTGGCCAAAAATGTCTTCATGATCATATCAGAAAATTAAAGAGACATGAAAGAGAAATAGTTTGCGAATGTTTACACTGGGAAAAGGGTCTGAAGCTCTGTTTACTTAGGAAGGAATGTAGTGTTTGATAATATGGCAAGCAAACTCCTCTGTCCTCTCTGATCCAGGCAGATCCCTGCTACTGAACGCACCCAACTAACCATCAGCCTGATGGATATCAATGCTCATTTTTACAAGCTTCCCATCCACACTTTCCCAGCACATTTGTAATCAGGGTGGCTAATGATGTGAATCTTTGCATTGTCCAGCAGTTTTGGTTGGATCTGCAATGAGCTCTCAATTGGACTTTCTTCAGAGGTAGAAAAGAAAACGTAATGAAAAATTGAGTAATATTGATTGCTCATGATCGCAACTTTCGATAGACCCCATGTCTTCAAAGTGCTTCACCCGGACCTGGGCTGTGAATGAAATCCTGTGGACCTCACCTTGACCCCACACTCAGACTCAGCGTGACATTTACAGCATAACTGAAAACCAATCCTGAGGTCCAGCACAGCTCTTTCTAATTGGGGAGCGGCGCAGGAAGTAAACACTGACAGCTCCCAGCAACTTGGAGGAGACCGCTCCTCGCTCACATGCCTGACATGTTACGCAGTTCCAGGCTGCTCACGACAGCCATCCTGAAAATGCCCTCAGTGGAAAACACATTCAAATCAGTAGGTTAACAGGCACAGGGTCGTGTGATTTTGAGTGATTTTTGATATTTACATTTGTACTGTTTTATTATCTCTGGAAGGAAACGCTCTCCCTTCTGGGTACCTCACTTTTCTGGTGAACATGTTGGATGAACTCCACGCCTGGCAGCCTTTCTGCATGTTCATGAACTTATTATAGTCAATCATGTTTTGCAGTGACATGAACTGAGCAGTTCTTCCCTGGCTTGTAGCCTTTTCTGTGAATGGGATTGAGCTTGTAGCCCGAGAGTAATATTAGTGTCAAATAATGAGGTGGGGGGGCAGAGGTACTCCAAGTCCACCCTTAGAGTCACTGCACAATAAACTCGCCATTCCCATGTAACAAAACTTCCTGAAAGATGCCCTCTTGTCTTATTGGTACAGGAAATAGTTAAGGGCACAGGAAGTAATTAAATGTATAATCGTTACCATGACGAGGTTCTTATGGGGACTTTCCAAGTCCGTCCTACCAGTAATGCTATACAATTCTGTGGGAAATTGTTTCTGCTGGCTTTGTTTTGCAAGTCCTTAATTAAATTCATATCTCTGGTAAGTGGAACAAGTGGAAACTTGTTGCTGGTTCTGGTTTGGGTCTTTGATCCCTTGGGTACCAAACATTGCATGTAATTGCCATAGCAGAAGGGCATAACGCTGCTATCGATTGGACGGGTGACCCCTAGGGGGCAATGGCCTGGTGATGTGACGCCGGGCGGGTGCTGGAGGTGTAATGGGCATTTCTGGAGCGAGAGGCTTTGAAAGCAGACAAATGACATTATGTTGCCATTTCTGGACAGACTCTGCAGGGCAGAATCCCTGCCTGCATATTATCCAGATAATAGGAATTTTGGAAAGCAGGACTGCCAAAGACGTCCATTTGATTTTGCATTTTGTAATGTCTTTGTCTATGTCTACAGACACCGATGTTGTCTAGATAGGATATTGTATTGGTGATCACTGATTCAGACTTTTATATTCCCCCTCACACAAATCCTGTCATTGTACATTAGTATAACATGTTGTGATTGGGTCTTTCAACTTCCTGTCTTGATCATGGATGTGCCGAATGGATTTATTGTATGGTTGATTTATTAACTATATCAACTATATTATGCATAATATGCATAATATCTTACAAGTGTCCCACTAAAATCACACAATTTGTCTTAGATTACATCATCATTTGCTTCCAGATGTATCAGGTGTGGTGTTTATATGTTAAGTTGCCATATTGCCAATTGTGATTCAATTAATCCTCCACATTTACGCATCTGTGCAACGAGGACACATGCACGCACAGTAGTGATCACTAGGGGGCTGTGGTGCACACATGCACAGAGCGGTGCCTAGTTGGGGCCAAGTGCCTTGTTCAAGGGCACTTCAGTCAAGGCTTGGGCCTGGGAATGGGAATTGAACCCAAGACCCTCCGGTCACAAGACCGGTTCCCTAACCACCAGACCATGACTGGAAGGTAAGGTTCCCATCCTGGGAGTCAAACCCAGGCTGCCTGGGTGAAAACCAGGACTCCTGACCGCTAGAGCATATGGGAGAGAGAAAACACATATATGCACATACATGACCAACAACCATCAGCACATTAGGTTGGAGGTGTTTAAAAATGGACACCATTTCACGGTGTTCTCAAACATCATTACAAACTCTTGGATTTGGCCAGTTTGTCCCCACTTATTCACTTAACGGCTTTCACAGATCACTCCCTCCCGGGTTGCCAGCCAGTATGATAATCCCAGCCGGAACACAACCCCAGCAGAGATGCAAGGAACCCAGTCATGAGCGTCGCCTTTCCCAGGATCTCCAGTGTCCATGCAACCCGATAGCTGTGGCTCGCCACACATGACCGGGGCTCGTAGGGAGCGGCTTTCCAGGCACTCATGCAGGACTTGCCTCTAAAGTCCCCAGGCTTTCTGGATCTCCTCTCTGTCAGTGTAGGTAACAGGAACCCTGCAGGAGGTCCACTGGCATCTGCAAAAGAGTCAGCAGAACACCGACCCCCCAGCTCATGAAACATGCCCCCTTCCTTCATTAGCTTATCAGTCAGGGAGATTTACCTCCTGACAGGATGGCCCAATCGGAGGAGCCGTAACATTTCTTTACTTCTCTGATTGTCAGTTTCACTCAGTCTCTAGACTGGAGTGCACATTCTGGAGTCAATTCTATAACTTCGTTTTAGCAATCAAACGATTCTGAGGGGATCCCAGTGTCTTTTTGCACCTTTGACAAATCTTTCTAAAACAGCATCTACAGTTGAATAATTATTTACTGCTCTGCTCTCTGCCCCCATGCACATTTTGTCCAACCATATTGGGTTCTGCTGAGACAAACACTGCACATAATGCAGAATTTGGCATGGCTTCTTGGGAGCACAACGGGGCCGCAGTATATCTTTGGCCTGGTTAATGTAAAACAAATGCTGAAGGCCCTTGCTGCTTCAACAGCAGTTCCTCCAGCCAAATGACTGCATTCTGCATTGTTACGGTTCAGCTGCAATTGGTGGCAGTCGGAACATGTCAAATTGAACAATTGTCAAATACCATAATACGAGCTCTTCATATCAATAGACAAACTTGATGCATGAGTTGTACAAACTAACATTCATACACCTCAAACCATAACTGCTTTTCAAACATTGTACATGAGACATAATCTGTTATGGCACTTTTTATTGTAGTACTTTCTGAAATGATCATGCTTTGTTGTCTTTTACTTCACCAGAACAGAAATATGAAATTTCCTGTGTAAAGAGGGATTTCTTGCAGTTTCTCCCAATGTCTCATGTTTCTAGCTCGGCAAGGCCTCCGGTGTTTTAGAAGTGTATTTGAAATAGATGTTGGGATCTGGCCTCCCACTGCCACCATCTTTCTTTCTCTCCCTCTCATTTTTGCTCTCTCCACTTCTCTGTAGAGGGTGAGACAAAACACAAAGTGCAATTTTGAAGAAGCTCCTGGGAGCACTAGCGGCTTTCTCTTGGCCGTGTGTGTGTGTGTGTGTGTGTGTGTGTGTAATAGGGAGTGTATATAAGTGAGAAAGCGTGAGACTGAATGAAGATGGTGAGAAAAGGGTAGAAGTCTAGTAGTCGGCTTGAACGCATTTGCACCGTCTCCTCCCAGAATGCAGTTGGTGCTATGCTCTCGTGACGCTAAGAGCTGGAGAAACAGCAGTTCTACGTGCTGATCAGCCCACAGCAGGTCTCCACAGACCACGCTGCACCTCCCACCTATGATTTATATCGCAGGAGCTGAAGAACAAAAACCTTGCACGCCTGCTTGCTGAAGGTAGATAATGACAATTGTTCAATTCTTCCAGCAAACACGGATGAGATCGATAACACAAAGGAATCCAAAATTGCAATTTTTTTGCAAAGGTTATTGGAAATTACTTTGCTTTAGTACGATACTGCAGTCACCCCCTGACACCCCCACTACCCACCGTCTTGTATAGTAGTAAATGCTTACAACGTTGTTCCTGCAAGCACACAATTACACAATCACACAATGCTCTCTGGTGGGAAAATGAGCCTGAAGTGCTGACTTCATCAAGAAAGGGAGCCAATACATCGCTGTAAAAAAAAAAACGAAATATCGCACTTGTCAACACTTTTTCCCATATACATGAATACACAAACATTTACCTTTTTCTTATGAACTACAGTTTATGTGTTATTTCTCTGTTTCAGACTCAAGAAAATGCCATGTTTTTGACTATGTCTTCCAAAAAGAATGAATATTTAAGATACCATCTGAAATGGAACTGGACGAGGAACCCGGGATGAACTCTGGAGCTTTTTGCTGTTTCTTGTTGACCGTCTTTTTAACGAAGACGTTATGGGTGCAGTCCCACTGCCTCGCCATACTGACCAAAGCTGGTGGTGTTGGGGAATGTGCCAGTGACCCATCTGGCTCTCACCCACCCGACTGCTCCACCGTGGTGGTTGGGCTGTGTCGGGAGGACTGCTGACTAGCGAATCCGCACTAGCTCCTGTCTCTGCGTGTTCAAATCAAGCTAATGGTAACTGACTAAGCACTAGCACTGAATGCACACAACGCACAAAATGCCCCAAACTGCCCCAGTGTGAGGGGGAAGAGCCTGTCATACCCCTCCCGGAGCCTCACCCCTGCTGCCCCTCACACATTTGGCTTGAGAATGACTTGAGATTACTTAAGCTCTGGCAGAAGATACTGACAGACAATATGCAGCAATCAGTGCAAATTGTACTGACGAGCATGGGGGGGGGGCAGTAGAAGGTAAATTGTCTGGGTTGGTGGTAAGTGTACAGTTCTTGGAGAAGAGCAACGTGCTACATCCAGATCACTGCAGGTATTATTCAATGATCAAGGGCTGGCTAAAGTTCAGCTTGGAGATATGGTGGGGGCTAAATACAAGTGACATCGAGTTGGTTTGTGGTTTGCATATCATATATGCAGGGTAATTTATAATATTGCATAGGTTGAAACTTTTGGGGTTAACTACACTCAAAGTTAACTATCAGAAAGCTGTTAGAATCAACTGATGGCACTGAATCAAAGCTTTACTTAAACTGGTAGTCATGTGACTTCACCTAAGAAGTACATCCTTTAAGACTGTAAGATCTCATAACTTACTTTTTGCATATTCATGAGAATCTTTTTAATATTCGGAGGCACAAATAAATCTTCCTGGATTTTCTTCCCTAAAACAAACCACATCACACATCTTTAGAGAATGTCCATCAGCTGCAATCCAAAATATCAAGTGTTGCTAACAACACATGGAGAGTGCATGTGGGTGTGAGTGTGTGCAGTGAGGGGCAGGACCCGTAGGCCGTGGGTGGCATGAACAGAGCTGAGCGCCAGCAACCACGCAGCGGCATGGCCAGGCCCGGCATGTTCGCTGGTACCGGCACTCAGGAAGCCATGCTGTTGGCACCCGGGGCCCTGCCACCCAGTCTCTAATGCCCAGGGATGGCACAGCACCAGCTGGAGGGGCCCAGCCTGTCCTTCGAGTACCACTCCAGCCGAACGCCTCCGTCACGTTGCCACAGGGAGGGGGTGAGGGTGGGGCAGCTGCCGAGACTGAGCCAACCCAACTCGGATCCGGCTTTCCGCGGCACTCATCGTTGCTTCATCCAAATCTCGCACAGGGGTTTACTGGGTGTTGTCGTGCTCGAGGAGATGATGCAGTATGTTAAGTGTTGCAAATGCAATTGTAAGTCTGTTCCAGAAAGGTCGGGTTGGGATCAGTCCAAGCATTGAGAAATCTAGGCCATGTGCCCTCTGAACACCAAACACCTGGATGAGACTATTAGCTAGCCAAGTACTAGGAAGAACATATTGCAACATGGCTGGAAATATTGTTTTCCCTTTCATCTCATCTCTTTGATGCCAGTCACAAGATGAAAGGGTTACATTCATTTGACAGCCAGATATTATATTTGGCTTATTATTCTATATTAGTGCAGTCTCTACCAAGCATGTTCAGCTCTCATGAGCAGGCGCGCATATCTTTCTCCTCCGGTGGTGCGACCCCGTCACTTACCCTCTTACGGGGCTGTAATGAGCTTATTCGGGCTGAAAGTGCACCACGTCGAGTTGTGTTGGCCTACGCAGCCACCTTCAAAGAAGAACACTTCCATAGAACGCAATGGAGACCGGCCAAGGGTGGTGTGGAGGCGGATGGGGACGGGACCCGTTCTGCCGCGTTTGCCTCGGCCCGGGTGATACCTGGTCGTCCCACTGATTTGGTAACGGAGCACTGCAATCTGGGAATAGGGCGTAACACCATGAGCTGGACGGTGAAATCATGCCCTGGGGCCTGTTTGTGAAATCTGAGTCAGTTATGGGATTGGCTCAAATCAAACCACAGACACGTCATTGAATCATTTACTGTATTGCCCTGAAGGATAAATCCTAATACCATGGTGCTTAATGCTCACATTGGAAGCAGAATCTGAAAATAGCAACAGTTTCACATGTTGGTCATGAAATGTATAAATTCAAGCCCTATGTACTGTAGGCACCTTTTTGTAATCAGCCTAAGGGTATTCCAGTTTATTTTCCCTCCGTCCATAAAGGTATTGTTGAGATTGCTTGAGATTAAGAACTTGGTCGGGCCTTGCCATTTCAGATTAGGGCCGGTGCATAAGATGAAGGCGGTTTCTGACAATTTGCTCGGAGGTGCAGGAGATCGCGCTGCAGACGCATGTCATCTCCGGTCTGCTTGATGAAGTGTTAAATGGAGACTGAATCACAGCGGTGCAGGGGACGCTGTATTTCACCCGTGGGCTCTGGAGTGCGGGACAGAGGGGACCTCCCCATGGAGTGGATGGGTGTTGGGGGCGAGGAGTGGCAATGGCGTGCGGGCTCTAACGGCGTGTGATAGGCCCTCTTCCTCCTCCTCCTTCTCCTCTTCCTCCAGACCCCCCGCAGCTTGGGTTAACGACATCGGCTTCTTGCTCTTCCCACGGGGCCGCCATGTGTCACTCCTCGCGTTGCCATGGCAGGCGAAGTGTCATAATTTAGCATAACATTTCAGCATAACTTATCAGCACGATGCTTCCTGCGAGATTGCACTCACACGCCATTTTGGAGAAAAAAATTATATTATGCACTTCTGAGTAAATGTGACTTGTAGATTGTGCTCAGACTGAAGAGACATTAAAGAACATGAGGATTAATAATGATCACTACCTGAAACGTTAATAATGCTAAAATAATTCCAGAGACTGAAACTATATAGTGATGAACTTTATTCGTTTGCGCTGATCCGGGCCTGAATGAAGGTTTGGTAACCTTGACTACCCGAAAGCCCTACCAACCCATGTGACATCGAACTGGAAGGAGTGTTGTTTTGTTTTTAAGATTTATCACGAAAGACGGAAGATCTTAAGGGTAGAAATCATTGTATGTGTAAGCTGTGTGTGTGTGTGTGTGTGTGTGTGTGTGTGTGTCTGTGTCTGTGTGTCTGGCGTGCTATTTGTAGCTTCTGTGTGCTCATGTCAGTTGCCTAGGAGATCCTTGGCTCATTCCCAGCAGGGGACGAGAGCTGACCTCGCCAATGGAGGCAGGCGAAAAGAGAGACAGCCAGTACTGAGCCAGATCCCTCTACCGTGTGTGTGTGTGTGTGTGTGTGTGTGTGTGTGTGTGTGTGTGTGTGTGTGTGTGTGTGTGTGTGTGTGTGTGTGTGTGTGTGTGTGTGTGCGCCTGCGTGTGTACATGTGTGCCTTCCGGAACATCCTTTCCCTTCCCCGGGGGTTCCCTTCCTGTGACACACAGCTATACACCTGCTCTCTACCCCGAGGGACAACCCTGAGTCAGTGAGTGTGTGTGTGTGTGTGTGTGTGTGTGTGTGTGTGTGTGTGTATGCGAGCGTGTGCTCACAAGCACCGCCATCATCTTCTCCGCGTCCACCCACAGTCCTCGCCGCGGCACTCACAGGGGTCTCCTGCCACCTCCGTCCCTTTAAGCCAGCGTCTGTCTGTTCTAAATGGACACGCACACACACACCACACACACACAAACACAAAACACACACAAACACACAGGCAGATCTGGCATCTTACCTACCCACCTCGCCCACTCTAGCAAAATGTAAACAAGCCTTGAAACACCCCACTGCCGTCTGTCCTAGAATGGCGAGTCATTAAGCGATAACAAATTGAAGCAGGCTATCTGACATCTTTTGTTGCTGCCTTTTGGAGACCTACATATATCATAGATCTATTAGTTTTGTTCAAGTCATTCAGACTTACTCATAAAGGAACAGTTGCTGTTTTGGACAGATGCGAACGGAGGACCTTCACTAGAACGAAAGGATCGTGAAGTCATTTAATCCGCTTCTTGTGGTTTTAACACACCTGATTTGTGATGAAGAGCTTGTTGATTAGTTGATGAGTTCAAACAGCAGTCAAGAAAACATAGAACTTTGCAGCAGGTCTGTACACATTCCAGAACCTAAACATGTCACCTAGCTTCAACTTAAACCTTATTAACATGGTTAATGAACTTATATAGCGGTACATAGTGCAAGCCGACAAGCATTATTATTTTTTAGAGTGTGTGATAGGGTTTATAGGGATAGCCTTTAGATACGCTAGCAAATTACCTTTTATAAATGGACAACAGTACAACCGTGCGGTTTCAGAGGCTTCAACAAAAAACAGTCCCATGGTAAACTGACACCCAGGAAGTGGGGCAGTCCTAGTCTGTCATGAGAGCCAACAATTTGGAGACAGTGTTATTCAATTTATGTTACTATATGGAGTTCAGCATTGATATCATGATTATGTGATTGAAACTAATTTTTGGCCTCAGGCCTCAGCCTAGGAGTCCTGCATTACAGTTTGTTCAGTTTGTTTGTTGTGGCACAACAATCATACTATAATGATTCCTGAATCCTTGTTTGACCAGCATATTCTTACTTAAAACTAACATCTTCTAACCTAGCGTATTCATTTAGCCTATGTGCTACAGAGCTAGTTAGAGAGTGCACTTAGCAACCACCACTTAGTGAAACACAAATCCTAATGAAATAATTCATGATTCATGATTTGGCTGATCGAATTAAATGCTGGAAAAGAAATATTCACATTTTCATCAAATGATGGTACATTAGATTATGGTATGGCCTTCACCTAAACCAAAAGTATTGGTACATTCTGACCCAGTTTAAATCATCAAGAATGATGGGGATCTGGCAAATATACTGTTAAAGAAGTGACCGTGTGCTCTGTCTCTCTGATTGTGCCATGAGGTTCGTCTCAGTCTACACATGTGTGCACCAACACACACACAAACTGGCACTGACAAAAGCTTATATGTGGACCCATTTGATATGGATGCACAGAGGGCCAGACAGTCTCCATGATGTGGTCTCCATTATGGCTGTGTTAACAAGTGTCTGTGGGGACACCTTAAGGGCCAACATTAGCATCCAACTTTGGGTCATTTTGAATTTGCAGAGTGTGCACCTAGTGGGGACCTAATGGGGACTAAAGAGACCTGTTACCTTCAAGCAGACAGAGTGCTCCACCTGTTACCTTCAAGCAGACAGAGTGCTCCACCTGTTACCTTCAAGCAGACAGAGTGCTCCACCTGTTACCTTCAAGCAGACAGAGTGCTCCACCTGTTACCTTCAAGCAGACAGAGTGCTCCACCTGTTACCTTCAAGCAGACAGAGTGCTCCACCTGTTACCTTCAAGCAGACAGTGTGCTCCACCTGTTACCTTCAAGCAGACAGAGTGCTCCACCTGTTACCTTCAAGCAGACAGAGTGCTCCACCTGTTACCTTCAAGCAGACAGAGTGCTCCACCTGTTACCTTCAAGCAGACAGAGTGCTCCACCTGTTACCTTCAAGCAGACAGAGTGCTCCACCTGTTACCTTCAAGCAGACAGAGTGCTCCACCTGTTACCTTCAAGCAGACAGAGTGCTCCACCTGTTACCTTCAAGCAGACAGAGTGCTCCACCTGTTACCTTCAAGCAGACAGTGTGCTCCACCTGTTACCTTCAAGCAGACAGAGTGCTCCACCTGTTACCTTCAAGCAGACAGAGTGCTCCACCTGTTACCTTCAAGCAGACAGAGTGCTCCACCTGTTACCTTCAAGCAGACAGAGTGCTCCACCTGTTACCTTCAAGCAGACAGAGTGCTCCACCTGTTACCTTCAAGCAGACAGAGTGCTCCACCTGTTACCTTCAAGCAGACAGAGTGCTCCACCTGTTACCTTCAAGCAGACAGAGTGCTCCACCTGTTACCTTCAAGCAGACAGTGTGCTCCACCTGTTACCTTCAAGCAGACAGAGTGCTCCACCTGTTACCTTCAAGCAGACAGAGTGCTCCACCTGTTACCTTCAAGCAGACAGAGTGCTCCACCTGTTACCTTCAAGCAGACAGAGTGCTCCACCTGTTACCTTCAAGCAGACAGAGTGCTCCACCTGTTACCTTCAAGCAGACAGTGTGCTCCACCTGTTACCTTCAAGCAGACAGAGTGCTCCACCTGTTACCTTCAAGCAGACAGAGTGCTCCACCTGTTACCTTCAAGCAGACAGAGTGCTCCACCTGTTACCTTCAAGCAGACAGAGTGCTCCACCTGTTACCTTCAAGCAGACAGAGTGCTCCACCTGTTACCTTCAAGCAGACAGAGTGCTCCACCTGTTACCTTCAAGCAGACAGAGTGCTCCACCTGTTACCTTCAAGCAGACAGAGTGCTCCACCTGTTACCTTCAAGCAGACAGAGTGCTCCACCTGTTACCTTCAAGCAGACAGAGTGCTCCACCTGTTACCTTCAAGCAGACAGAGTGCTCCACCTGTTACCTTCACAGGCAGTTTGCCAAGTGCGTCCGTGTGGCTCGGCCGTTTAATTGAGAAGCTGATGATGTGGATGACGTGGACCTTCACCTCCATCTGGCTGGCGGTCCGGGGCCTCCACCCAGTTACCATGGAGAACAGCTGCAGCGGGGTCAGCCCATTAGCTGATGGCTGCTTCATTTCACCCACCTCTGCACTGACGTTCAGTTCCATCACACTCAGATGGGACCCAGGATACATGCACAAGGCCCACCAGACTGGGCAAGTGGCGTGTGTGTGTGTGTGTGTGTGTGTGTGTGTGTGTGTGTGTGTGTGTGTGTGTGTGTGTGTGTGTGTGTGTGCCAGAGAGAGGCGTCCACGATATTAATCACCCATCTCTCTCTCTGTTTTTTCTTTTACTTCCACTTTCTCTTTCTCGTGTGCTTGGGTGTGTGAATATACAGCTGGGCGAATCCGTGTTCTCTGCACTCCTTCCCTGAGCACCAGTGTCCGTGGTGTGCACACACACCTTCTGATGGCCTCAGACCGTGGTGGTAGCGTCTGATTTATGCACAACACGCTATCAATCTTACCCGCGCTGCCTTGTGCAGACACATGGTGCTGATGAACCACTCGCCCATCATGTGCCACCGTCCCAAGAGGCTTTGCACTCTTGTTAATCAGTGCTGTGAACACAGTTATAAGACCACACAATCTGCAAAGATCAGGTGACCTGGAGGTTCAGTGCAGTGTCCTGTGCCCCGATATTCCTGCAGACTGATGCGTTCATGTGTCTAGCACCTGTGTGATGAGATCATGCACTGTAGACCCTAAGCCAGTCATGGAGATTCACGTCTGCTATATGATTTAGTCTCCATATCTGTGTAAGTCTGTCTTAATGTTACGTAAGTTCCCAGTGAATATTTATGACATTTACATGCAAAACAACATCATACTTGCCAAGTCTAACAGTGTATTATAGTGTGTGTGTGTGTGTGTGTGTGTGTGTGTGTGTGTGTGTAGGTGTGGACCTGAATATGATACAAGGGTCCTCACTGTAAGGGTTTTTTAAATGCCGCTCACTTCAGACTCTACTCTAACTAAGCCTCAATGTGTAGTGTTTGGGACTCACAATATGCACTATATCTAGGCTTTCGGTCTCAGACATTAAAAGTGTTGTCCACTTCTGACAGCCATAATATTCTCCTTATTGTTCCTGTTTAAAACAGATTAAGTGGACATGGACATAATCTGACTGCAGTGTCATCGTACTACACCACTTCAGGGCCTGGTGCACTAAGACAGGCATCCACACACACACAAACATGTTTGCCCACACCCCTTCATCACACACACACACGCGCGCACACACTCGCAGACCCATTTGCTGGAGAGGCATCCAGACACCCTTTGCCAGTCTCTCTGTCAGCCCATAACAGCAACACTCTCTCAGTCTGAGCTACTCAGACCCTCTGCTATGCTCTGCTACTCAGACCCTCTGCTATTGAAATCCAAGCGGATGACATTTTATTTCTTTTCTTTTCTTTAACCATTAATCCAACCTGTACACAATAACAGTTTTGTAAGCATGACAAGCCACCTTCTGTGGTCAAATAGGATTGGGGGACATCTTTATTTGTTTTTTAGTGTATAAAAATGCAATCCATCCCAATCCATTCTAATGGGCAGCACAGTGAAAGCAGTGTATGGCCAAAATTCAGTTCAAGAAGCTTTTTATGCAGGAGCGCCCAGAGCTGGATGCTGGTATGTCTGACCAAGGCAACAGCTATACTGGACACGTGTTCATGAAGTGTGGGATGTGTAATTGCAGCCAAGCCAAAAAATTCAGCACATGGCAAATAAATCGATGGTTGAGACACGTTGAACCTTAGACCTTGTGATAAGATGCTTACATGTACAGTACGTGAGGACACTGGGCGGTTTTACGCCGGTAATAAACTTATGTCAAGGTAATAATGCTTACAAAGCTGCATAATGCCAGGAGTGTATGATAATCAAACTGGAGTAACGGCAGTAAACCAGTGGGTGGACTGCCCCATAAGTGCAGTTCTCCAAACACTAAGCAGTACAGACTAGTGGTTTATGAAAACTCCTTACAGATAGAGATGTGCCTCCTGCTTTCATTCTGAGATAGTGTTTTTAATATATTCAAAGATGAGAGGATAAAAGCAAACATGGAGCTGTGCTCTGCTGAAGGAGTTATTGCTGGTGTGTTACACCTCTTGCCAGAACCTGTTCTAAAGAGTAGTGACAGTAATGTAATGCTTTATTAATGTAACTCCTCTGTGATTAATGGCGGGGAAATGTGTAGGTCAGGTTTCCTGGCGCACTGTCCAGCGATGGAGGAGAGCTTGTCCTAAGAGACCCAGGTCCTGAGAGAGACAGGTCCAGAGAGATGCCTTCAGCTAACCACACGAGCACCTCCTCATGTCCACGGGCATCTTGATCTATTCGGATCTGACAGGCCAAACTCCTCATGCCAGTCCCCCACAGCCTCATCAATCAGCCAGTAACCACACCCTTAGAGGGTGGCTCCAACGTTCCTCGTGTGAACTGGGAGGTTCCTGCTGTATAAGGGCGTGGTCCGTACTCAGACAGCATGCTCCTCTCTTTTTGTGGATATATAACTGATACACTATTTTCTGATGGTCTTTTGTTTGGAAAAGGCAGCTGTTGACTGCCTCGCTGTTGGTACACTGCTGCCACCTGGTGGTCATGGAGTCACGATGCACTTTGATCCCATTTCTAAGTGGTTTAACAACAAAGCAGTTGTTTGTTATTGCAGAACAGGCAATAACAAATCTGATAACGTTAATGTTTGGGAAAGAAGAAAAGCTAAAACAATGCTGGCTTAATTTGTACAACCTTTGGTTCACTATCATTATAAACAAGTCATCCAGTCATGACATAATTATTTTTGTACTAGCAAAACTATAACTAAACATTTTGACTAAATATATTTGAAAGATTTTGAAATGTATTTTTAATAAGAAATGCTAGATGAAAGCATAAATATGAAATATTACACATCAGACTACAGTTAATCTGAGAGAGAGAGAGAGAGAGAGAGAGAGAGAGAGAGAGAGTGTGTGAGTGTGTGTGTGTGTGTGAGAGAGAGAGAGACGCATGCCAATGATTTATCTAAGCCTTAATTCACATATCTCATTACTGCTTATGATAAACCTCCCCCACATTCTTCTTGTTACAGTATAATCTACATTAAAAAATTGCTTGTATGGAGACGTTTGGTGTCAAAGCTTCATTCACTAATCAAAATAAAACAGAAATGCGTAAATGTCATTTATGTTGGATTTATATAATAAGGATTATTTCAATAATGTTAAAATAGCATCAAGTCTCAGGTTTGTGTCAAAATGTGGTGCTCAGCTGCTCAGATTTGGAAGGATTTGTGATCAACTTCACCTTTTGTCCAGCAGAGGGACCCAGAGCACGCAGGTGAAGAACTGCTTTTGTCTTCATTCCCTTCTGGAAAAAAAACTGTAGCAGAATATTTTCTTACAACACGTTTTAGACTTGGATTGTCATACAGTAAACTGAGAGTATAGGGTCTAATTCTAGACATCTTATAAGAGCATGTGATAAATATTGCTTCAAATATGGTGGAGCTGTCATGCATTCCCCATTGACAAGTCTGAATATTTATCAGCGTTTTAAATATTCAGAAGGCATTTCCATTTCTTCCTCTGTCGCTGGCACTACACCAGTGCCAGTGGTTATGCATTCGTTCACCCCCTGATGTTGAAGGGACACTTCCTGTTCTCAGAGCCTTCTTTCATTCCGACCTACTTTTTGAAATTCTGTTCCAAATGAATCTCAGCAGATTTCTTTCTGAGTGGAGAAGACTGCCGAGTCACTTCTGCGATTAGCCAGGTGGTGGCAGAATAATGGAAATAAGACAGATGAGTTATATAAAGGCCTGTGAGTTATATAGAGCCATACTGGGGGCAGAGCCGATTGTCCAGATGAGTTGTGTATGTTGGAGTTGAGTGGGTGTGGTATGAACTCCCTGTCACTTGGCACACCTAACCGACTGGTTATGTCTGCATTAGTAAACACACACACACATGCACACATACACACTTCTATTCAGAGAAAGGGGACATTTCAGGCAGAAATCCTCCTTAAACAGCTGTGCAGGCATTTCTTCTTTTACTATAGTATACTGCATATATACACAGACACTTCCAGTCAAACAGTTGCGCAAAAAATGCATTTTAATCTAATGGATTATGCTTTAATTTGTTTATAAGACAAATATAGTTTGGGAAAGGTGTTATGTGTGAACACACACACACACACACACACACACACACCTACACACAAGCAAATTTAGATGTAACCTCAGCAAGTTACTTCAGAACCTTAGTGCTCTGCATATGTAAGAATGTCTTCAGGACAGATGGAGAAGCTAGGGTGACCAGATCTGACATGGTGAAAAAGAGAACATCTCAGCAGGGGGGGTCAGAAAATTTTAGCCTACTTTTCCACTCCCCCCTTCTCACTCAAGCAAACCGAACGCAGTAGGGCGTGACTAGTTTGTGAACAAAAGGGTTCTCGAAATTCTATGTAAGCTCTAGTAAAACAAAATCCCTTACATTTGTGAAATTCCGCCCGGACATTTTTTAAGTCTCAAAAAGAGGACATGTCTGGGTAAAAGAGGACATGTCCGTGTAAAAGAGGACATGTCCGGGTAAAAGAGGACATGTCTGGTCACCCTAGGAAAACCATCATAGCTGCATAACAGAACACAGAGAGCATGCAAAGCTGTCATCAAAATGTAGGATAGTTCCTTCAAAGAATCTAATATTTATTAGTAATAAAAATAAACAGAGTAGGTGTGTCCAAACTTTTGACTGGTAGTGTGTGTATATATATAGAGAGAAATTCTTATTATTATTATTTCTTAATGATTACTTTTTTGTTTAACATTTTTATTTGAATACCCAAAAATAATCAAGACCTTGTAAGGAATGCCACCTGATCTTCCCTAACCAGCCTCACCTGCCCCTCATTACCACGCCCCCTTTTCAGTCACACTTATACACCTTCCCCAGCACGTCTCAGTCGCGAAGTATTGCCGACTCATGCCGCATACCAAGCCGTTCTATTACCTGTCTGCTTTCCTGTGTTCTGACCCTCGCTTACGTCCCCGACCTTGTCTCCTGCCTGATCCCTCAGTACCTCCTGACTTCTGCTCCCCCGGTATGACCCTGGACCGTCCTGACCACGCCAAGAACACGCTGTTACTTATCCTAGTACTCGTGATTCCCCTGCCTGTTTCTGTACCAGCTTCTCATTTCAATAAAAGCGGTGTTCTTCCGCATTTGGATCCCTCTCTGCCTGGTCAATTCGTAACAGAAATACTTCGCCTCAACATGGATCCAGCAGAAGCAACAATCGCGACTCTCACCGAAACGGTCCGCCAGCTCACGGATATCATACGGAGTCAAGGAATCAACATCGCTGCCCTCCAGGAAGCTGTCCGCCTGGTCACAACCTCTGCTTCTACCTCCGTGAGTGTTCCAGCGGCAGAACCTGAGCGCTACGATGGATCTCCTGATCGCTGTCGAAATTTCCTCATGCAATGTTCCATATACTTCACGCATCATCCAGCCCGGTTCCAGGCCGAGTTACAGAGAGTCCACTTTATCCTTTCGTTCCTCACGGGAGTAGCAGGTGCCTGGGGTACAGCGTTGTGGGAAAGCCAAGACCCTGCCCTCCAGTCGGAGAGTCAGTTCACCGCAGTACTCAGGGCTGTTTTCGATCATCCCGCAGACGGACGTGATGTGGGAGACCGGCTCTACGAGATTAAACAGGAACAACGTAGTGCTGCCGAGTATGCGAGAGAGTTTCGTACGCTGGCTGCAGGAAGCGGTTGGAGTGACTCGGCCTTGAAAACAGTGTTCCGCCGCGGTCTGCGAAATGACATTCAGGTTGAACTCGCTTGCCGAAGTGAAGCCCTCACCTTGTCTGAGTTCATTCAAGCGTCCATTAACGTTGACAAATTGTTATTGACCTACCGCTCCAGTAATACCGACGTCCCTGTCATTGCGTCCTGTGCGCCACCTTCCCATGTACGTGATCCGAGTCTTCAGACGACAGACGAGTTTGTACAGCTTGGCAGGTCCCCACTAACATGTCAGCCATTCCTGCCTATTAAAAGATACAGTCAAGTTAGCTTACCCGTACTAATATCTTGGGGCGGCATAGATACAAACCTGTCTGCTTTAGTGGATTCGGGAGCAGCAGGCGATTTCATAGATCAGGACCTCGCCAACCACTTACACCTCCCCACTGTACCTGTAGATCCTCCCTTAAGAATAAATTCTCTGAATGGGCAGCCTATAGGAGAGGGTGTGATTACACTCCGTACCTGCCCCGTGGAGCTACGTGTAGGTCTGTTCCACAGTGAAATGAGAGATTTCTTCCTCATATCCACGCCCCGAGACCCCATCATACTCGGGTTTCCATGGCTGTCCATGCACGACCCTGAAATCTCCTGGAAAAAACGAGAACTCGTACGGTGGAAGGACAGTTGTCTGAGCAAGTGCATTCACCTACCACTCCGGTCATCCTCGGTGGAAAGCCCAGACACACCTCTCTCTGACGTCATCCCCACTCAGTATCGTGCATTTGCGGACGTCTTCAACAAGGACAGTGCCTGTCGTCTGCCTCCTCATCGTCCCTGTGATTGCGCAATCGACCTCCTGCCTGGAGCCCCCTTACCTCGAAAAACGAAACCTTACCCTCTATCACGCCCTGAAGATCTGGCGATGGAGTCCTACGTCACCGAGGCTCTGCAGAAGGGGTTCATTCGACCATCCACCTCGCCGGTTGCTGCTGGTTTCTTCTTCGTAGAGAAAAAGGATGGGGGATTACGCCCTTGTATAGACTATCGTGCCCTAAATGCAGTCACATCGAAATATGCCTACCCTCTCCCCTTTATCACTGCTTCGCAAGAGCGCTTGATGGGAGCGCACATCTTCACCAAGCTAGATTTACGCAGCGCTTACAACTTGGTCCGTATTCGGGAGGGCGATGAGTGGAAAACTACCTTTGTTACCGCCAGAGGGCACTATGAGTACCTTGTCATGCCATATGGACTAACTAATAGCCCCGCCGTATTCCAAGCATTTATGGATGACATTTTCCGTGATCTGATAGATGATTTCGTATTCGTTTACATTGATGATATCCTGGTTTATTCCCCGTCCGTTTCAGAACACGTCAAACATGTCTCTGCTGTGTTACAGCGCCTTCGGGAGCATAGTCTTTATGTGAAGGCGGAAAAGTGTGAATTTCATCGCTCCTCGGTGACATTTCTGGGATGTACGCTGTCCCCTGGCCAGATCTCCATGGATACGCAGAAGGTGGAAGCAGTCACGAACTGGCCGACCCCTCGTTCCACAAAGGAGCTGCAGCGATTCCTGGGATTCGCCAACTTCTGTCGCCGTTTCATCCGAGGCTTCGGTGAGTTGGCTACCCCTCTCACTAATCTCCTAAAGGGAGGGAGGACTCGGAAATTCGCCTGGACCGCTGAAGAGGAACGAGCGTTCTCACTCCTTAAGAAAGCATTCACGTCGGCCCCCGTACTACACCTTCCTGACCCCCAACTCCAGTTCATCGTAGAGGTCGACGCTTCGGAGGTGGGAGTGGGCGCTGTTCTTTCTCAGAGGCAGGGAAACCCGCCGAAACTGTATCCCTGTGCCTACTTCTCCAAAAAACTGACAACCGCTGAAATGAACTATGACGTCGGAGATCGGGAACTCCTGGCCATCAAACTTGCGCTCGAGCAGTGGCGTCATTGGTTGGAGGGAGCGGAGCACCCATTCATTGTATATACCGATCACAAGAACCTCGAATACCTGAAGTCAGCCAGACGCCTGAACCCGCGACAAGCCAGATGGGCACTGTTTTTCTCCCGGTTTCGTTTCACTGTCTCTTACAGACCCGGGTCAAAGAACATCAAAGCCGATGCCCTATCACGGATCCACGAAAAGGACGAAGCAACCCACGAACCTGGACATATTCTGCCGGAGTCCTGCTTCCTCGCGGCTATCCGATGGGACGTACAAAAAGAATTGGACGAGGCTTTGCTCAACGATCCCAGTCCGGTAGAATGCCCGGAGGGGAAACAATACGTACCCGTATCCCTTCGGGGGCGTATCCTACAGCTTGCACACGACACAGCGGGTACAGGCCACCCCGGTATTACACGCACACGACATCTCGTTTCGCAACGTTACTGGTGGCCATCCTGGGAGGACGATATTCGTGATTATGTTCTAGCATGTTCCGTTTGTGCCCAGTCACGTACTCCCCGGACGCTACCAGCAGGAGAGCTCCTTCCCTTACCTGTTCCTCTTCGGCCATGGACGCACCTCGCGATCGACTTCGTCACGGATTTGCCCACATCTGGAGGGAATACTGTTGTTACAGTAATAGTGGATCGGTTCTCGAAAATGTGCCGTCTCATTCCTCGCCCCAAGCTACCCACTGCCATGGAGACAGCTCTTGACCTCTTCCAGTACGTATTCCGGATTTACGGCTTGCCCGAAGAAATCGTCTCCGATAGGGGGACGCAGTTTACATCTCGGGTTTGGAAACAATTCTGCAAACTTCTTGGTATTACTGTCAGCCTGACGTCAGGCTACCACCCCCAGTCTAACGGAGAGGTTGAGCGTTACAATCAGGAGTTAGGGAGGTTTCTCCGACAATATTGCGTTTCTCAGCACGACTGGCACAAATACCTCCCGTGGGCAGAGTATGCTCGGAATTCTATTGTACACACCGCTACCAAACTCACGCCCTTTCAATGTGTATATGGTTACCAACCTGCGTTTTTCCCGTGGGACAAAACACCAGCTGATGTCCCAGCCCTAGACGAGTGGTTTAAACACAGTGCCCGCACCTGGGAACTAGCACATGTACATTTGCGACGCGCTCTACATACACGCAGGCTCAACGCGAACCGTCGTCGTCTCCCAGCGTTGATTTACCACCCAGGACAAAGAGTATGGCTGTCGGCACAGAATCTCAACCTAAAGCAACGGAGCAAAAAACTTAGTCCACGATATATTGGTCCATTCAAAGTCCTCAGCAGAGTTAATGCAGTTACCTATAAACTCCTTTTACCATCACATTACCGTATTAACCCTGTCTTCCACGTCTCTCTCCTGAAGCCGGTTCACTACAGCCCGTTCACCGTACCCCCAGTGTCTGCTAAACCTCCTGACCCTCTGGAGATCGACGGTCGTCCGGCGTACATCGTCCGAGAGCTCTTGGAGTCCCGACGCCGGCGAGGTGGTCTCCAATATCTGGTGGATTGGGAAGGATATGGGCCCGAGGAACGGGCCTGGATTCCAGCGAGGGATGTTCTCTGCCCCACTATGATCGCTGATTTCCATGCAACGCACCCCAACTTTCCTGCCCCCCGGCGTCGCGGTCGCCCCCCGGCACGTCGTGGAGCGTCAGGTGCCGCTCCTTTGAGGGGGGGTACTGTAAGGAATGCCACCTGATCTTCCCTAACCAGCCTCACCTGCCCCTCATTACCACGCCCCCTTTTCAGTCACACTTATACACCTTCCCCAGCACGTCTCAGTCGCGAAGTATTGCCGACTCATGCCGCATACCAAGCCGTTCTATTACCTGTCTGCTTTCCTGTGTTCTGACCCTCGCTTACGTCCCCGACCTTGTCTCCTGCCTGATCCCTCAGTACCTCCTGACTTCTGCTCCCCCGGTATGACCCTGGACCGTCCTGACCACGCCAAGAACACGCTGTTACTTATCCTAGTACTCGTGATTCCCCTGCCTGTTTCTGTACCAGCTTCTCATTTCAATAAAAGCGGTGTTCTTCCGCATTTGGATCCCTCTCTGCCTGGTCAATTCGTAACAGACCTTTACTTTTAAATACTGAGGAGTTGAGGGTAAGGTGAAATTCTTGTGTTATTAAGCTAGAGTAATAAATACACAATATACAAGTGTATACGTCCAAGTGTATTGTGTCTGTGCATAAGACAACTGTCCCCTCAGCTGTACTGACTGTGTCTGCTCTGACACACCTCCTCCTCTTCTCGGAGTGGAGCTGAGCAGAGAGCAGGCCTGGTCCTGAAGATCTGGGTGCAGTAGAGGAGACCACGCTGTGGACCTCCTTGATGGTGCAGTGTCAAGGTGGATTTTGCTAGATTTTACAAAAAAAGGGACTGGATTTCAGTACTGGGGACATCAGTACTAGGGTTTTCAGCACTGGGGATCTCAGTCCTGTGTAAACATGCATATTTACATTTTTATATGCATCAGTTAACATAAAATATTTTATAGTCATTATATAGGCCATTTTTATAACACCTTTAAAAATCTTACCTTGCTCCATAATAGGTATTATATAGGGCTTTTTCTAATGGACAAAATAAAAGTGTTATGTGTTAATATGAGGTGGTGTCAGTACTGTATAGTACTAGTACTAGTATAGTACACTAGTGATGAGGAATGTCACATTTCTTCATCATGTCTAAAAGTCCTTAACAGTAAGAACTGAGGTCACACAGTCCGTCTAAACATGCACCATTGCGCTGAGGTATTTGTTGTAGTGTAAGACTAAAAGTGCTCCAGCCTCCACAGTAGAGTCCTGAAAGTACTGAAAGCTTTATGTGTGCTGTCTCTTCCTATTTCTTATTCTTTTGGCTTCATCGAGGGTTTATGCTGGACATCTTTTCTTTCTGTTCTGATTCAAAGGGCTTGCCAATGAGAATTTCTCTGTACAGCTTGTGAGGTCCTCATGTCATCCCTGCCTCTAACGTAATGTAATATACTCATGTCATGGTGCAGCTGGGCTAGAGGCTTGGGGGGGTTCATGACATCTCAGGACAGTCTTTGCATTCCAGGTTTCATTTCCACAACCTGAGTTGGGCTCGCGAGGTGGTTCGTGTCTTCTCTTTTAGCCGATGTGTTTACAGAACAGGTTCTCATGTGCTTTCTGTTTGCGGATTTTTTTTGTCAGGTCTTAAAGAGTTGAGGTGACTTTTGCCATGTGGTTTTAAACTTCATTTATCTGGAAACTGATTTTAATATTTGTTTTACTTTATAGAAGGCCAGTCCTTATGGAAGTGTAAGGTGAGGCCAGGTCTACTCTTCAAGTGTCTCTGGTTCAGAGAACTAGCTGAAGTCAGGCTATCTGATCCTGCCCTAGTGCTACATCACACCTGCTCACTGCTGTAATGCCCTTAAAGGACTACATTACCCATGGCACTTAACGAGCCTCAAAGTGACTGAAGCAAATGGGGACCAGTTAGTGGGAGCTCATTTCCATAATGGGATCTGGGCCTCCTCATTATTAGTTACTTTGGTGTATGTAGATGAAGACGCTTTAACAAAGACACGGTGTTGTCCGGCACTGTTATTTGCTTACCTTCACCTTTAACATAGAGCTGGCCTGCTCACTGGTCCTGCTCTGGGTAAATAAGCGGTTATAATGCTTTAGCATACCAGTTGCCTTTCTGCATACAGTAGATCATAATGATCTAAGGGGGTGTGGTTTATTTATTTGTTTGTTTACCTGATGTGTGCCCATTATTATTATCATCCCCTTTTTTGTGTGTTACCATATGAAATGCTGTGTGCAGAATGAGGTAGTGCGCAATTTGTTGCAACTGGGGAGAAAACCGACTGAGCACATCCATCTGTTCACGTCACCCCTACACAACGACTTACAGAACATGGCACTCACCTAACGAACTGAGGAAGAGCATCTAACACAGCAGGCGGCCCCGGGACCGAGGGAGAGGAGAGGATTGGCTCTTCGCCCTTTTGCTTTCGCCTCTTGTTTCACCCCGACAATGTGTTTATGGCTGGCGTAGCACGGTCTCCTTCCAAGCAGCCAATGGCAGCCAAGCCCCCTCCCCCTCTTTGGCCAATGAGAACAAGGAATGCGGTCCACTGGCTCGCCCCTCTATCGGCACATTAATATTCAGGGACTGCAGTTCTCCATCATGGGCTCAGGTGCGAACATGTGATGCTCAGCTTGTGTAATGCACACACACACTTTCACAGTGGCGGCTGCGTACGTGGGCTATAACGGACAGTGTGCTGTTGGGAGGCTGTGGAGCTCCTTCTACCTCTGTTTCCTCCCTCTACCAGTGAGGAACCTGAACAAAGCTTATGTCCACCTTCGTGTGTGTGACGGAGGCGGACACACACACACACACACACACACACACACACACACACACACACACACAAACATGCGCCAGTGCATCGTGATCGTTTTCCCATAAAGCAGATTGCTCTGTGCTACCAGGCTGTGAGGGCTCGCATTTATGACTCTGTTGCTTTATACCATCAGCCATTGTTCAGTCTGCATGCACGTGTGTGTGTGTGTGTTAATCTGCACAGGAGTCCACCCCCAACCCCCTCTCTCCACCCCATCTCCTCCCCATACTTAGGCACTTCCAGCTGGTGGTGGAGGATACAAGCGTTATACCGCCTCCCACTGTCCCAGCTGCCTCTCTCCCTCCCTCCCTCTCTCTCTCCCTCCCTTTCTCTCTCTCTCTCTCTCAGCTTCATTTCATCCTTCACTCTCCCTCTGTTGACCACCGTAGGGATGGGATCAGACAGGGCCAGCCGGAGCAGGTAACAACCTACCAAGAGAGGCACGGGGATTCTGTAAACAGCGCTCTCTTTTTCTCTCTCTCTCTCTCTCTCTCTCTCCTGTCACACGAACGCATCCTTCCACCCTCATCTCCCCAGCACGCTGCGGAGAAGTCACGCGCATTCATCCCAGTGCGCGCGTGTGTGTGCGTGTGTGAGAGAGACAGACAGAGAGGGAGACCTTCACCCCTCTGTCACGCTTGCCTCCAGAGGGATCTCCTCCGTTCCACGATTTTGCCGCTCCTTCGGTTTTCCGGGAGCCACCGCTGCCGCTGCACTTTTTAAAAGGATACCCTCCCTCCTGAACCATGGCACACGCCGCGTCCCAGCTGAAGAAGAAGGCAGACCAGGAGCTCACTGCCGCTGAGGACGAGAAAGAGAAGAAGAAGAAGGCAAGGAAGAGGCCACGGGAAGAGAAGAGAAAGGTAGCCATGTGTGGGTGGTTTTGGGGGGGGGGGGGTCATATTTCAGACACATTCCTTTGTGTTCGCCCTGGTCATCCTGGACTCCAGCTCACGTGCGGCAGCTGGGTCAAAGCTCCAGTCTGGGCAGATGCTCCCTTTTGTTTGGGCGCGATGGTCTGGTTCTGTAGAGGGATGAGAGCGGGGGAAGTGTCACCTGTTCTTCAGGCGGCCAGTGGCACTGCAGTGAGGGAGACTGCAGCCTCCTCAGGCAGGACACACTTATTTATAGGAGTAGCGTGTGTCTGAAGGAGCATGCCGACTGTATACAATACAGAGGCGCCTGTGTGCCAACATTTCTTCAGGGCTTTTGTGGAATCTTCTAGAATTTGGTTTATAAGGTATTGTTTTACCTAGCTCTGCCTGGCTGTGATAAAAAGAAGGACGTGATTGGTCTTTGCTTCCTGGTCACTGCTACTTTATTTCTGAGCAAAATGTCCTTCAGGGACATCGTGCATGAGGGTTAAAGCAGCTCTTTGTAGCTTTGATCACATTTATTCGTATTTGTTCATCTTCATTGCTAGTATTATTTTACCTGTAGTTCTACAGTGTGTGTGTGTTTGGGTGTGGGTATGCGCGGGTGTGTGTGTGTGTGTTTGGGTGTGGGTATGCGCGGGTGTGTGTGTCCACAGAGATAGAACCTCCATGTTGCTGCATGACTTGTGTAATCAGTCTGGGAGTCTTTGAATGTGCCGGCCTCGGGGGAGCTGGCCGGGCGTGCTCCCCGGGGCTTTCTGAAAGCCGCTCTTCCCCCTACACCCCCCCCCATCTGTCCTCCGCCACAACCCCTACCTGTCTGCTGATCTGCCTCACAGGACACAGTGTCCTCCCAAACCCCAACACCAGCAGCTGTCTGCTTGGGAATAATACAAGCGTTTGGTAATACATCACCCTCACCCTTCAGCTCCCAATGATCAGGACGTGTGTGTGTGTGTGTGTGTGTGTGTGTGTGTGTGTGTGTGTGTGTGTGTGTGTGTGTGTGTGTGTGTGTGTGTGTAAGAGAATGAGTGTATGTGTGTGTGTTCTTATGGGAATCCTTTTATTGATACCCTGGTGCGCTGGCATAAATGGAGGGAGATGTCTGTTGCTTTGGCTCTTTTGAGAGGCTCTGAGTTCCAGAGACTCGTTCTTCCTTCTGTGTGTTTTAGGAGGGTGTTGTTTAATCATGCACCTTCCCAGACCGAGAGTGTGTTTACTGCTATGCTGTGTTTACTGCTACGTTGTGTAGGGGTGACGTGCTCTGAGAAACCTCAGGGCCATCGGCGTATGCACGGTGTCTGCACGGTGTCTGCGCGGCATCTGCGTTGTGGCTGATGCAGTGTTTTGGGGTTGTACGCTGCATCCAGCAACAGTTAGCACGCTGGTCATGCAGGAACGTTGTTGCATTTCACCGTGTACCGTCACACTCCGTATATGGTTCAAATGACAATAAAATCCACTTGACGTGAATTATAGGCTAATCTAGAGCCTCCAACCAGCCAGGACCCCCATGGGCCCCGTGGGCAGTAGAATGGGGAGCACGGGCAGCTGTGGTGAAGCTCTGCTGAAGGGGGTCGTCTGATTTGTTGTTGCTGTTTTGAACTCATTTGGATGGGTATGATGTGGGCTCTGGTCTGGCCCACGTACAGAGCTCACGTTCTGTTCTTAACCACAGGGTACATAGGGGTGTTGTTACATAGGGGTGTGTGTGTATCCATGCACGTTGCATCAGGTTCCCGTGCACAGGTGCTAGGACACTAGCAGCTCAGTGGTCAAGGTCAAACATCTCAATCCATGAAAACAAGAGTAAAAACAAAACGCGACTCCCATCTTCCACAGTGCATGCCCTCACTGGGCCTGTAATACAATGCTGTGTTTTGGATTTGCCAAGTATAACCACGGCCAAGGAGAGCTAATGTCCTGGTTTCGATTGCTCTAATGTGTAGATCTTTGTAGATGATCTATAGGACTGATGGAAAACCCCTGTTAATTAGCTCGTCCGACAGACTGCCTACCATCATATAATCCATTCCATTTTATACAAAGATACTTGTAACATCTCAGTTTTGCTGTAATTATCTTACGGTCGTATTTTTAGGACTTTTAAGCCACGAGAATTTGATGATGCGTATCGACTGTTTATGACCAGAGTAGCACGGGGCATGAATGCACCTTGGCACAATTTCATGTTTGTAGTCCAGTCGCTGAACTGAAGCTCGATGTTTGTGGTTGACGAAGGTCAAAAGGTGCTGAGGAACGGCACTCGCTCGACCACAGCGACGCTAACGCCAGCCGCGGGAAGCGCTCGCCTCGCCTCGCCTGGACCCTGACAGCCTTCAGCGCGGATGCTGGCTCTGCACACACGTCATCCAGCCCGGCATCCACTTCTTGATGTCAAGGAGTGTGTGTGTGTGTGTGTGTGTCGTACACAAGGGGGAAGAAATCCATACTCCAGTCTGCTATTCTTGTCTCTTGGCAGCCCTGCGTTCTCTTTTTCTTGGCCAAATAATAAAAAAAAAACATCTCGAAGCTGTGTGCTGGAATATGTCTCTGTGTACTGAAATATGTCTCTGTGTGCTGGAATATGTCTCTGTGTGCATGTTAACATACGTTTGACTCCGGAGGCTTTCAGCTTTCCTTCAGTCGCGTTGTTACTGCTCCCTCATTTCATTAGCGGCGAAAGACGCCTTGTTTTCATCCATATACTTCGTCGAGGGCGCGAGAAACACAATCTTTAATCGGCTGTCCTTCACTGTAAACTCCATATTGAGCTGTACCATGATCATAAATCAAATGTTGCGTTTGTGTTACAGCTGACATTTTGATGTAGAGGTTTATTGCTCCAGCTCGTAGAAGTCTCCTGCTTTGAGATTTTGCCAGTGCTTTGACTGTGCGAGCATGTGCCGTTATTTAGTATGTAGTCCTGGCAAAATAAACATTCATTATCCTTCTAAAACATAAAAACACTCACAACTCGTACAGCGAAGTACATGTTAACCCTCTATGGCATGGTGTTGCCCTCAGGCAACAAACCACTATTTCTCCCCCCACACTGCCTCTTTAAATTTTTTTTGGTAAAACATCACATTTTAAATCAGCTGATAAGTCTGGCACCAATAAAAATTGGTCTGGGTGTGGGTGTGTCTTTCACCTGGGGGTGGAGCACTCCTTTTTTGGAGCATAGCATGCTTGGACACACTGCTAGCAAAAGGTAAGATCAATATCACTTTTTCACATGTTTAAATGTTTTAAATTTGTATTAAAAAATATCTGTGATGTGCAGGAATATGTGAAAAAGCATATTTGATTGAGTAAAGACACTTTTTCTCTTTATCTATATTCTAAAATTTAGGTTTTTCATTCGTTGCCTCAGGGCAACATTGCGCAGTTAGACCACTTTAGTTTGTACAATGACATGTTCATGGATGGAGATGTGCAGGGACTCACAGTTATTTATATAACATTGTTTTTGCTGTCCTATCAACCATTACTCACAGGAAAAGGATGCAAGAACATGTTATGGGTGTAAGGAACATGATCCATCAGTTAGGGTCAAACCTTAGGACAGTGAGGACAGTGAGATTGAGGACAGTGACGGGGAAAATTTGGATGATGATGGTCCAGTCATACTGAACATACTGTATGTAATGTGTGTGTGTGTGTGTATGAATGTGTGTGTGTGTGTGTGTGTGTGTGTGTGTGTGTGTGTGTGTGTGTGTGTGTGTGTGTGTGTGTGTGTGTGTGCGCGCATCAGCGGGCTATGACAGTTGTATATGACCTATTGTAATTTTATGCTTTATGGTTTCTTTTGAAAACAGATGAAAATGAAGATGATAATGATGTATCAGAGGAAGGTGTTTCAAACATACCTTGGTGGAGAACACACCACAGTCCCAACATCACTAATTTGCAGGCCAGCCTTCCAAAATCAGACAATATTGTGTCCCTATATCAACACTTCCAGATATTTTTTCTGAAGGCATTCTGGAAGTTATTATAGAGCAGTCAAATTTACAGGGGTTGGACAATGAAACTGAAACACCTGGTTTTAGACCACAATAATCTATTAGTATGGTGTAGGGCTTCCTTTTGCAGCCAATACAGCGCCAATTCATCTTAGGAATTACATATACACGTCCTGTACAGTGGTCAAAGGGACTTTAATCCATTCTTCTAGTGGCCAGGTAACTACATGATGCTGGTGGAGGAAAAGGTTTCCTGACTCTCCTCCAAAACACCCCAAAGTGGCTCAACAATATTTAGATTTGGTGACTGTGCAGGCCATGGGAGATGTTCAACTTCACTTTCATGTTCATCAAACCAATCTTTCACCAGTCTTGCTGTGTGTATTGGTGCATTGTCATCCTGATACATGGCACCGTCTTCAGGATACAATGTTTGAACCACTGGATGCCCATGCATTGCAATATTTTGAGCAAAACTGTGCTCTTACCCTGCTAATTGAACCTTCACTGCTCTTACTGGTGCAATGTGCAATTAATGAAGGTTGACCACCAGGCTGGTCCAATTTAGCCATAAAACCTTCCACACTAAAATGAAAGGTGTTTCAGTTGAATTGTCCAACCCCTGTATATGCCATTCAGTGTGATACCAACAAACCCTTAACCTCACTACTAAAGAACTGGAGTAGTTCTTGGGTACAGCAGTGCTTTGTGCTTTCCAAAAAAGGGAAACATTGATTCAATCTGTACCCCACAGGAACAAACATTCAGAAACACAAACACACATTGCAGCTAATTTCTAACCCACAGATTGATAAACCATTTGTGGAATTTGTGAAATAAAACTTCTAATGTGATTAATACTTCTTTGTACCTCATTACACTTATATGAAAATTACAGAAAACCTTGGCGTTTTAGTACCCTCATAGCGTCTTGTTGCCCTGAGGCAACAAACCAAAATCTGGGGGCAGGAGGGTGGGGGGGCAAATTTTATTATTTATATATTATAAGGGACCCCTAATCTAGCAAATACTAGAATGAAAAAATTTTTTCCTCCTAAAATAAAAATTCATGCCATAGAGGGTTAAGTAATAACATATATGTAAGTAGATTTTTATATTCATATTTAGTTGTGCTTTGTATAAAATACAGAACACAGAACCGAACAAGACGGGTTTAAGGAGAACTTAATAGTAATTGGTAAACAACTATGTGTGTGCAAACTATTCTACAAATCCTTATTCTAATAGCTGCCTGAAAACACTCAGTCAACTAATACATTGTTTTGTAAGTGTATGTAGCATCATACTGTCACATTTCAGTTTTTCTAACACTTCCAGCAGCTGAAGGGTACAGAGAGAGTTGATGGCCCTTATCTTTCATGTTTCCCACAGGACAGGAGTTAAACTAATTTCCTGGACAAGTCAGTTCTGTGCAGGTGTATGTCTATAGATCAGTGTGTAGACAGCAGTTTACTCGATTGCCCCTGTTAATTGTGAGAGAGAGGCAGAAGATGGGGTGAGTGGTAGGAAAACCCTGAGCCTTTAGCTTGAATACATTTTTGCTTAATTTGCATCTCCTGGCCTCTCCTCCCCTCTCTCACCTCTCCCCCATTCTCCTCCCCTCTCTCACCTCTCCCACTTCTCCTCCCCTCTCTCACCTCTCACCCTTTTCCTGCCCTCTCTCACCTCTCCCACTTCTCCTCCCCTCTCTCACCTCTCCCCCTTCTCCTCCCCTCTCTCACCTCTCCCACTTCTCCTCCCCTCTCTCACCTCTCCCACTTCTCCTCCCCTCTCTCACCTCTCCCACTTCTCCTCCCCTCTCTCACCTCTCCCCCTTCTCCTCCCCTCTCTCACCTCTCCCACTTCTCCTCCCCTCTCTCACCTCTCCCCCTTCTCCTCCCCTCTCTCACCTCTCACCCTTTTCCTCCCCTCTCTCACCTCTCCCACTTCTCCCCTCTCTCACCTCTCCCCCATTCTCCTCCCCTCTCTCACCTCTCCCCCATTCTCCTCCCCTCTCTCACCTCTCCCACTTCTCCTCCCCTCTCTCACCTCTCCCACTTCTCCTCCCCTCTCTCACCTCTCCCCCTTCTCCTTCCCTCTCTCACCTCTCCCCCTTCTCCTCCCCTCTCTCACCTCTCCCCCTTCTCCTCCCCTCTCTCACCTCTCCCCCATTCTCCTCCCCTCTCTCACCTCTCCCCCATTCTCCTTCCCTCTCTCACCTCTCCCCCTTCTCCTCCCCTCTCTCACCTCTCCCCCTTCTCCTCCCCTCTCTCACCTCTCCCCCATTCTCCTCCCCTCTCTCACCTCTCACCCTTTTCCTGCCCTCTCTCACCTCTCCCACTTCTCCTCCCCTCTCTCACCTCTCCCCCTTCTCCTCCCCTCTCTCACCTCTCCCACTTCTCCTCCCCTCTCTCACCTCTCCCACTTCTCCCCTCTCTCACCTCTCCCCCATTCTCCTCCCCTCTCTCACCTCTCCCCCATTCTCCTCCCCTCTCTCACCTCTCCCACTTCTCCTCCCCTCTCTCACCTCTCCCCCTTTTCCTCCCCTCTCACCTCTCCCCCTTTTCCTCCTCTCGCTCACCTCTCCCCCTTCTACTCCACCCTCTCTTCACTTCCTCCGTCACCCTTACTATGCATGTTTGGAGTGTAGCATTGTTCTCCTTTGCAGGACTGGTGAGTGTTGATGGGGGTGAGGAATCAAGGTCTGTGTACACACCCACCCACCAGCAACACCCCCAGTCCCTTGGGCATGCAAACCAGCCAGCAACATCAATCCTGTCACTTATCAAGAGCCGGCTTCATCTTTATGCTTTTCTCCCTGCCCTTCCCTCTTTCCCATTTTTACTCTCTCCCTCTCCCTCCGTTTGCCATTCTCCCTCCCTCCCTCTCCCTCTCTATCCCATTATACCTCCCTCTCTCCCTCTCCCCCCCCCCTCTCTCTCTATCCCATTCTCCTTCGTCCTCTCTATACCCATTATCCCCCCCTTTCCTGGCTGGGACCAGCCTGTCATCTTCATTTCTAAATGGACCCTGTTAATCTGATTCAAAGCAGCCTGCAATCTCTTTTATTCAGGTGTTGTTCAGAAGCTTTATGACTTCTCTATTACCCCAATGTTGTTGGGCTAATACAACTGAATGGACCGAACTTGCAATGGCTCTTCAGTACAGACGGCATGTTGGGCTTAGTCACTAACTGCATGCACTAATTGTTTGTTTGTATGTTTGTTTATTGGAGTCCGATGAGTAGTACGACGTAGGCTCAGCCGGCTCTTGGCATGGGAATTGTTTGAGTAGTCAATAACAAAATCAGGTCCGCAAGCATGGCCAGGCTACTCTGCTTTCCACGAAAGACAGCCAGGCAGCAGAGGTGAGTGGAGGGCAGACAGCAGCCGTCTGGGGTTCCTCCCTCACCCGGACTCACCTCCTTCCCTGCCCCCCATCAAACTGGTGTATTCCAATTGCCCTGGTAGTTCCCTCCACAGTGGATTACACAAACAATTCCACCATTTTAAGGGAGATCCCAAACCATAGGGAGTAAAAAGGCTCAATTTGAATGTTCAGTTATTGACTATTGTTCAGGGAGTAGTGAATAACATGAAAGTTTACCCATCAGTCATTGCGTGTGTTTTCAAGATTTTCTAGCGAGCAAAGCCTATTTGTAGCAAATAAACTGGAATATATCCCACTGTCAAACATAGGAACCATGTAACTGCCCACCCAACAAGAGAACCAAAAAAAGTTGACACTCACAATGTCTTTTGTTTGATGATGTTGAAAGGACACTACTTAGGGACCCTCTGGAGCGGAGTGCAGCTGCTATCTCAACCCATGTTCCTTCCTTCTCTGCCACTGCCATGTTGGATGAATCACAGTTCGCAAATGCTTTGCATGATGTGAGCTCACCATTCAGCATGAACATAAAACATCGAGATGAATGTGAAGTTGTCCTTGAGGACCACAACACTGTGCACAGTCTCTGCCCACAATTCCTGCCGCCCTCTATCGAACAGGGCACCATGTGTAGAGTTTGCAAGAATGAAGTGTATTTCCACCATTCCCCAGTGGATCGTACTGTTGACGTGTTTGATCAGCCTGACTTATTCGTGAGATGTTCTAGGGATCTGCTGCTGTTCTCGTTGGACATGCATCTTTGTGGTCTCGTCTCGTCCTTCTGCTAGCACAAGAGGAAACAAGGTTGGGTTCTCCACCCTACAGCACCACCCACTACCATTGCTAGTTTCTGCAGAGCATGGAATCTCCATAGGAGGACATTTTAGTCTACAGGATGCAGTGACGATCTGCCATTTAGCTGCTGAGACATAATGGTTCTTGTCATTGAGAGAAGCCACATGCACTGCAGAAAGAAAATGAGGATGGAGAGAGAGGGGGATGACTGCAGGACTGTGGATGGAGATGCTGTGTCCTATAGCTGTGTGTAGAAGATGACCGCCAGATTGTGTGTTCCTCAGCAGGGGTTACGGCAGGATCACCCCACCTCCTGCAGGCTATGCAGTGTGTAATTATAGGGTGCCGACTGAATCAAACAAAGGGTTGTCCGCACTTTTAAGCCCAATCAGATACATAGTGGTTAGGTCGGGGGCTTCCAGTTATGGTGCGGTGCTGAGCAGACGTGTCGAAATCCCTGTAAAAAGTTTTTAAAATTTGACAGCCAAAAAACATCAGTTAATCCATAGAGGCAGAGCTTTGTTTCGGTTTTTCTTTGCCTAAAAGCAAAGTGAAAGTCTAAATGGCATCAAAACCAGCAGAGCTCAAAAACCTGCAAAATGAGACTGCCATGTTGCACCAGACACAGCAAACTAACATTGATGCTAATGAAGAAGCAGCAGATGCTAGCATGGAATGTAGCCCAGACCAAATCCTGACTGTTAGCCAAGCAATGAAAGGAGATATTGTATCAGGAGTTGAGGGGCTACTAAACACAATAGAATGTATAAGGTGATCTGATAGCAGTTATGATGTGCATCACAGAAGCTGAAGACAGAATTAACACCAGTCAAGATGATACAATACTGCTATGAAAGTAATGTTTATGGTTAGTGTTTGAGTTGGATTGTTATGTGTTCATGTTTGGAGTAATGGACAACTGATGTATTTGCTGCAGAAAAACTTTGGAATCTACTGCTTGAGAGAGCACACACTATATTAAGGAAGTTGAACTGTGCTTAGTGGTATGACCCAGGATAGTGATAATGACATTTCTAAACTACCACCAGAGCATGAATCGGGTCATAATGGCTATGAAAAAAAAAAGAAAATGGAATGAAAAAAAACCTATACTTATCGATAACCAAAGAATCATGTTTTTCCCTGACATCACTGCTGAACTCAACAAGTGACAAAAAGTCTTTAACCAAAGGGAGAAATATCTGGTTGTCCTCTTTGGTTTTCATCTCCATTCCAGCTTTATGGGATTTTTCACCCACCGAACTCCTGGTAACCTAAAAAAACAACCTAACATATGATGATTTGCAGAAACTGTTGACTACAACCAGGAGGCTGTGAGTACATGAACATTAACTCAGTGGCCCTTTGAAGAGCACTTTGCTGATCCTACACTGGATGACACTACTACCTTTATGTTGAACTGTAGTATCTACTTTAGCTTTCTACACAAAACTAGATTTGATAAAGTCTCAGTTTAGTTTGGTTGTGACAGTGCTACTACTGAGTTCCCAGGGGCATTTGTTCTGGTTGTCAAGCATGCTGTTCCTCACCATGACAACATAATTGGGCTAGTTTTGGGGCTCCTTAGGATGTTTAGCCTACTGTGTGGCAGGCGGGTGTATATCAGTTGAAGTATTGTGCTCAGGTGGGTGTATTTCAGTTGGGGTTATGTTTATGGTGGTCCATTTGTTAGCTTCTGGTATCTGTAATTTTTTTAGGGGTCCAAGCACTACAGGTACTGGAACCCTATTGTAATTGTTCTGATTTTTAATAGTAGAATAGTAGAATTTCTGTGATTCATTCTGTGATGTAGTATAAACTTGTCAAGCTACAACAAGTAATGCGTAGGATACAGCAAATAAAAGCCAAAGACTTTATCTACATTTAACCTCTGAGGCTGTAGTTAAAATGAAGCGATCATCCGGCCAGCTGATTCTGGGGACATGCCCTTCATACCCAGATCTGTGGGTCTTTAGTATCACTGCAGGTTGATTTGGCATCTATTTTATTATTTGCTGAGAAACTCTGAGTAAGATTATATCTGGATATGTGTAAGGGACAAATAATGATGACCCACCTTTTCTGACATCTGTCAAGTTGTTCCCCTTGGTATGTTATTTTATTTAATTTTTTTGTATGAGAGAGCATGGAAACTGGTAAGTGGAAGTCAAACTCGCCATCAGTCAGATCCTTAAAAAAACCCTTTTCCTATAACAGTCTAGAATGTATTTGGAATTTGGCAGTGGTGCCTGCACTGTACAGAATATTAAAAAAATAATTACAAATAAACAGGACAAAATCAGAGTTGCAAAACATTTTCCTGTTATTCCAGTACTTACCAAACTATTTAGCTTCAGCAGATATAATTCTCACAATTACAAAGACCAGAACAGCTTCATTCTTCCTGAACTCTTTGCTCTGCTACCCAAGACTGCACCTCCAGGCAGCTTGGCTTAGAGGTCCAGAATTAATAGTTTAATTGAGCTTGAAAATTGAAACAAGTATAACTTACAGGCCCCTCCCCCTCTCTGCTCCAGCCCTGAGGACGCTGTTGTGCACATTATGAAATGTCAACAATGTTGGCCAACAGACAAGCAGAACTGAATCTTTTTGACATGAAACATCATCTACAGCAATATCTATTTGGTGCCAATTTATTTCAGTGATTAGATGGTTGATAACAGAAAGTGTAGCCTAATGAATAGTCCTAAGTAAGCAGCACATCACATAAAAGAACATTTAGCTGTGAGAGCACAGACACACGTAAATGTAACACCAAACCAAAACATCTGCCTGGACATTTAAAATGCTCAACAGTAGCCTTACCAACCAAAAGAAGCTAATCTTAGCCTGTGTTGTCAGTGGTAAAATAAAAAAAATGTGCTGCAGGATTTCAATTTTAGCTTTGTGGTTAATTTTTTGCATAAAAATCATGTAAGGAAAATATGTAGATAACTCTGCATCCGTCCAAGTTCCATATCTCTTCCCACTGTGAGAAGCTCTGATGTTGATCCTTGCTTTAGCTCAGGCTCTGACACTCCTCCTGCCTCTAAATGGTTGAATTGATTCTTGCAGTTGGCATTAGGAAGACGAGGCGGAGCCAGAAGAGCCAGATTTTTGCACAAATTACCTCATACTACTTTCAGGAGATAGTGAGAGTTTTACCAAATATGACTAAAAATATATTATGTTATATATGGGTTACCTGTGCTGCTTTAATAATGACCTTAATGTTTTGACTAGATTCGATGTTTACAGAGAAGATAAAGTCTTACCATGAGAAATCCTGCAGCCCTGACAATATCAATCAAAAAATCAATCAAAATGTATTTATATAACAACATTACTGTTGTGCTGGTCGACACAGCGAAGGTAGTAGCTAACTAAATTCTAGAAAGGTTTGGTGTGATTGTACGGGGTACATTTTTTAGATAGGTTGCTAAGCATTCTTACTCTAACTCGTGCTGAAATCTTAACTAACAGCATTATGTCTACACCCTTTAAAGCTGAATGGAGAAATAAGACAGGACAATCCTTTATCTCCCCAGCTAATAATGCTAGCCATGACAATCCATAAACACATCAACATAATAGTAATAGAAATAGAGATACACAACACCAGTAGCCCTGTATGTGAATGACAATATTCTGTTGTACTCTAGTTTCAAGCAAACCCTCCCTACCTTACTTGACCTGATAAGTGCTTTCAGGTGGCAAAATAAATAATAACAAATGTGTAGTATTGTTTATGACAGAGGCTCAACTCTCAGATTTTAATTCCATTTGTGGTTTAAAAACTAGGATTTACTTACCTGGGTGTTAGTCATCCCCTCTATTAGATTACCCCAGCTAACTACACCCCACTCACAGATGTGGTTTTGCAGCTTATAAATAGGTGGGCAAAATTACCCATATCCTTGTTTGTATCCAGAAAAAGACCTTTTTAGTTGTTACTCTCCCAATCAGTCACATTTTCCCTGTGATCCCTGTGATTCAACTTTCAACTTTTTCCTGGAACAACCATCTTCCATTAACCTTTCTTTGCTACATTTGTGAGAGGATAGGGGTGGTCTAAAAGTACTACATCTTATTTCTGGGCAGCTCAAAGAAAAGCAGGTTAAGGACCATTGCCAAGAATGGCTCATAATGGAACCCAGTCAATTTTAATCCCTATAAACTTGCATAGAAGGCAAGAAAAGCTAAATTAAATGGACAAAAAAATCCCTTCCTTGTAAACACAATAGAGGTTTGACAGAGTACTCTTCCATGTTTAGATGAGAGATAATGGTTGTCTCATTTCTTGCTGGGTTTTTTGTAATGATGACTTTCAGCCAGGCAGAGCAGACCCAGTCTTATAAATCTGGTCTACCCAATGTGTCTGGTCTTTATCATGGACATACACTTGTCATTTGTAGAAGCGTACCATATACAGAATTCTTACAAAGCAGTTCAGCACGAAGTTGTATTTTGTCCAGCATAATAGTTCAGAGCTTCTCTGTCTCTCTGCCCTAGATGACATCACTTTAAAATGTCTAAAAGCCAAAGGACATTTGTCTTGGCTATATGTTTATAAAGAACAAAACAATACCTTGTGGGCATGGAAAATAGATTTGTAAGAGAATGTAACGCAGGAGGAATTGCCAGAGGCTTGCTGCTGATTTAAAACCCAAACAATACACACACAACCCAAATAACTACAACACGAATGTCAGTACAAAAGACAGTCCATCACTCCACTAGGCTGCATCAGTTTAATCCTAATGCAGTAAATGTAATCACCAGAAGGGGTCTCTGTTTCATCATATGTGGGAGTGGCTAATCTGCTTTTGGGAAAATGTGCTGCATCTGATCAGTCTGATTACTAAATGATGTTTTCTGAAAATTTACCCAGGTGATGTACGGTTCATTCTCAGAATTCTCTGAAAGGTTTGTTTCACACACACACACACACACACACACACACACACACACACACACACACACACACACACACACACACACACACACACACAAACACACACACACACACACACACACACACACACACAAATCTTAAATTTTAGAAATTTTAGAATGCATATATATTTTTAAGTTTCCTGTAACATAATAACATAGAGAATGAGAGCAGGAATGATGAACTACGCTGCCTGGTCTTCCACCCCTCTCTCTCTCTCTCTCTCTCTTTCTCTCTCTCTCTCTCTCTCTCTCTCTCTCTCTCTCTCTCTCTCTCTCTCTCTCTCTCTCTGTGTGTGTGTGTGTGTGTTTGTGTGTGTGTGTGTGTGTTTATGGTATTGCTCTGTACCGACACTGATCACGTCATTGTCCATAGGATCTAAGGTAATCTAGAGATTCAGATCATAACTTTATATTTTAACAATAAAATAACATTTTGTAATATTTTATACCTTGTAAAAGGTTTGTTTAATATATTCATATTTATGAATGATGATGTTGATGTTTAAGCATTAGAGTAGTATACCTTGGTCATTTTTAGTCATTATGCCAATTTCCACCCACCAACTAACGTCTAGCTGCTGTTCAGAGCACCAGTTGCCTTCAGCAACAATCACAGATATATGGATGTCAAGGATTGGCTGGTGTTGCCGTGAATGAGTGCAGAATAATGAGTGCAGAATAATGCCATCTCTCCCATCCAGGAAGCAGCACTGGTTCTCATCCTGCCATGGATGTCTGTGGCACCCTCACTTGCACCAGCACACTACACATGTAAATGGTTTTCTGTTGTGCTACTCAAGCACACCCAGGCTGTTCTTTATGTCATGCGGTTTCCACACAGGCTCCGTGGTCTCCAAGCGGCAGGCAGGGGAGGCTAATGTTTGCTGCTTCATTTGAAATCCTACGCAGTGCACCTCTGATATTTGTTTACATAGTGCTGAGATTTTGCACATATCCAGTGTTGATCTGATTATGATGTACCGCAGCCCAACACAATGGGAGGTGATTTAGACACAGCATTAAATAAATGGTTGGGGGGAGGGTGTTGGCAGGGGGTGCCATAACTCACCTTGAGTAAGCAATCTCATCTCTACGCTGCTTTAGGAATAGAGAGACAGACCGAGAGAGAGAGGGAGGGAGGTAGAGAAAAACCGACTTAACCCATTCGCTCTGTTCGGGTTTGTCTGCTGTCCCTAGGCGGGTTGAGCTGGAGGCCCACATGGTCCTCATCCCGTGTTGGTCCTCATTAACTCCCAGAGATAAGCTGGAATCCTCCACCTCTATAATTATTGAAAGTAATTGTATTCACCTGTGCACATTATACTGTTCCCATAAGAAGAAAGACACTACACTTTCTTGTTTCTCTGGTTCACTTGACCTGCTCCAACATTTTGTCACTGACCCTTGATGTTAGCAGTAATGATCTTTTGTACAATTCGACATGGCACTGTGGCAATAGCCACACTTTATAGATCTGGAGTGTTTGCACCATTGGAAATGTGAGTTTCCTCACCTGGTGTTTGTACATTAGATGTCTGAAGGCAAATACCATTAATGCAGTCCTGCACCTATATCCATTTTATTCGCAAGAAATTTTGTTAGATATTCTCTAACCAGGACAGTGCACAGACACCACAGTTACACCTCTCCTTTGCTGAAGTGTTTGTCTGCTCACGGCAGGTGTGTCCATATGCAAGTGTGTGTCTGTGCAGGTGTGTTAATATGTGAGTTTGTATCAGTACTGCCATATCTCCTGTGGGATGGAACTTTCCGGCAGAGTCGCTGTTCTTCATTCTTTGAGGCAAATTAAGGCGATGGGAACTGAGGATTCTTTTAGGACAGCTCGGGGTTTTTGACAGGTTTGAAGGCAGGTGTATGGTGTGATTTTTGTGTCAATAGTTCCACAGAAGCAAAAGTAAATCTGCAGGCAAAATTCTTAGCATCAAGAGCAGAAAGTGTATGTTGTGAATGCAAAACAGAAAAAAATATATCAAAAGTATATTTTTAAAATATAATTGGTTACTTGAAACTTGTTTTCATTTGCATTTTTGGAACACATTTCACGTGTGGGAGGGTCTTAGATGAAGGCGTTCCTCTGCAATCTCCATTGGTCACTGATTCCGGACTGACACAGAGCTCTGAAACCGCCTCTGGGATCAAGCCACGCCCACCTTACCAGCTTCCCAAACATGGGGAACGTGGGGGTTCTGTTTCACAGCAACATGTAAACCAGTTTATACAAAGGTTATAATTAATTGCTAAATGGTCTTTAGATATTGCAAACATTTCTTCCACACATCAGTGTTTTCTCTCCATCCAGTTCACTGGTGAAGTGTGCTTAAATATTAAATATCACCCCATACAGGTGCCCCTTTGAACACAACCCTTAGACATGTTCAGGGTGTGATAGTGATTTTACAGCACTGTAGTTCTTTAAACACATCTCTTGCTCATACGTGTCAGTAATGCAGTGTCATCTTCAGCACGTTGGCTTCTTAGAGAATGTTCTAGATGACCCCACCCCACTCATTCCTCTAATTCTAATTTCACAACACAGCAAAAGTAACCAAATTCATTTATATTTATTTTAAACACTTTTATTATGCTTGCTTAAATGCATTTATCAGTTATGGCAACAAAAGACAGAGGTCAGGTGAGACAGTAATTATTTTCTGGTTGAACATTGCATGTAACCAATAAAAAAACTGTAATGTTCTTTAGGAATTATCATATTGCTTACAGTTCTGCTAACATTTTCTGCATTTCACTGCTCAACAGTGAAAGTTCCACCTCTTTTCCCTGTTCAAGGTAACGGTTGGACTACAGGACAGATATATCAAGATAATATGAGTTTGGAGGCTTTGCTGAGATAACCACTCAATACATTTTCCTTGATGAATGTTTTGCTTGCCGGTTTGCTTGTAAATTCTACCAGTAGACACGTGTGTTTAGCTGGGCAGATTAAACCGAACTGTCTCATTGACAGTCCATGATTTATAACATGATTGATGGTCTTTCACTTAAACTCTTCCTCTCTCTTATCTTCATCTTCTCCTTTTTATTTCTGTCAAGATATAATACTGAAATATGAAAACATGTGGTCTCTGCTTTAAACTTAAATTAACAGTTTCTGTAAAACTGTTAGCTGCAGGCTGAGTTTGAGATTCAAGGTTATGCAGTGCACTGGGCATTAGAATAATTACAGTTTTTTGCAGACGCTAAGACCCAATTTCTGAAAGTATGGCTCTTTTGTCGAAACTTAACACACGGCAGCCAATGCTACACACACAAAAGGCAAAACATCTCTTTTGGAAAAAGCACACACTTTAACTAAAACTCTTGCAACTCTTGCCAAAACCATATTTTTGCATCTAAAGTTCTAAACGCTACACACAAATATCAGATGATTATCCTTTCATATAAGTGACTACACACTGAAGTGACAAATGGAAAACACTACTACCATGTGTTTGAGTGTTTAGTTTGTGGTCTGCTGTGAAGGTCTGTAAGAGGTCTCATGTATACATGAATATTCACAAATATTGAGGTTATTTCTGCATATTCAGTACATTTACACCCTAAAGTATAATGCCATTACAAGGGGAAGTTTTTTGTTTTTGTTTTGCATGAACACTACAGCAACTGTATATACTGTAAACACATAAACAACAAAAAAGGGAAAAAAAAAGACAAAATCCATTTTGTCCTCCATCACCTGCTGAATGTATTTGCACTGGTGGGGTTGGCAACCACCTCCATGCCAAAAAGAACTCAACAGCAATAGAGAGTTTGGTGCAGTTGTTGGCTCTGACCATATTGATGTTGGTCTCTTTCTGTTCTGTGGTGAATAGCCACCCAGCAAGGGGTAGCCTAGTACATTTACATTTACATTACATTTACGGCATTTAGCAGACACTCTTATCCAGAGCAACTTACAAAGTGCTTTGCATCTGATCACAGAATTCATCCTAGGTAATATTACGGATAGGCCAGAATTCAAGATACCATTGAGTCAGACTACTACTAAACTACAGGAGTCAATGTCATGTCATTACCTAGTGTTTTGCAAGTTAAACATTTGCCAATAAGCACAAATTACCATAGACAGACATACAATTTAAGAACAACGGCAAGTGGTATCAGCTGAGTTAGTGCTCTGTTAAGAACTCAATAAACAGGTGAGTCTTCAGTCTACGCTTAAAGACACCAATAGACTGCAGTCCGAGCAACTAATGGAAGATCATTCCACCATCTTGGAGCCAGGACAGAGAATAGTCTGGAGCTTAGTACATGATGTAGTATGTATAGAGGATAGGTCTACATATCTATTATCATTTTGAAATGTCTGGATGATGCTACAGTGTAGCAGCACAGATAAGGTTGGACACTTTGCCTCCAGAAAAGCCAACACATGCTTGACCACATGGTCAACCAGAGTGGCTCTGATCTCATCCATTATGGTTGCTCATTCTCTTCCTCATTCTCGTACTCTTCATCGTCATCTCTATGCAATATTGGACTCCTTTGATGTGGAAACCAAGATTTGCAACATGTGGCATCTTTATAGGGATTAGGCTTTGATGGCTAAAGATTTGTAAAAATCAGCTAGAAGTGTTGTAACCTGTGAGGACTGGGTATGAATTTTGGCAGGTGAGTGTAGCAGTTGCAGGGCAGTGTTTTCCAGAAGAAACACTTGGTTTTCAGTTTTGAATGTTGTGTCTTATGTGAACAACTGTGTTTTGCAAAAAGTGTGTTTTAGAATTTCTAAGTGAGTGTAATGCAGAGAATGTGCTTAAGGTTTAGTGCACCAGTTCAATAGATAGGCTACATGGGTTAGTTGTTTCAGAAATTGTGCTATAAGGACTGCTTTTTATGTCAAAAAATTGTAAAATGATGCACGGTTCTGTTATGCCATTTGAAGAGTTTCAGAAAGTGAATGATGATGTTTATTAATTGATGTTTGCTGAGAGGACGTGTCTTTTCTACAGTAGCCAGGTTGACCTTTAACATCAGCATGAGAGAAGAATGTGCTGCTACAGTTTAATTTTACGGTGATTTAGTTTTATTTAGTTATATACTGTCTGGCTTATATGGTCAAATATAGAGCAGACTGGCTTATCTGAAATTTTAGCTAGAGAAGTAGCTCTTTGTGTTTTAGATGCTTTGGATTTAGGTGTATGTGGGTCAGCTTGGCTCATGTTTTCAGGTGTGTGGTGACTGGTACCTGGTGTGTGTGTGTATGTGTGTGTGTGTGTGTGTGTGTGTGTGTGTGTGTGTGTGTGTGTGTGTGTGTGTGTGTATGTGTGTGTGTGTGTGTGCGTGCGTAAGTGCGTGCGTGCGTGCGTGCGCGAGTGTGTGTGTGTGTGTGCATACGTATGGGTGTGTGTGTATACGTACGTGTGTGTGTGTGTGTGTGTGTGTGTGTGTGTGCCGTCCTCTATGTGTATATGTGTGTACAGTCCTCTAGTGAGGTGACTGCTGCTGTTCTTCAGAGGCACTTCCCCCCTGTGTTGTACTTCCTGTCTTACACACACTCTACACTGACACTTTTCAAAAGAGGAACAAGAAAGCAAGAATCTGATGGTTACAACAAAACACTCACTCTGAACTCTTCACCCATATACTACCAAACTGTGGCTAATTTCCCTCTTCAGTCTTGACTTTGTGTAAATAAAAAAAAAAGGGACTCGTTTGTAAAGTTTCTGCTTGTGAGCTTTGTGCTCACTCCATCAGTTATGCTATGCTGGAATGCTTCACTATCCACAGACCAGTCATCTGAACCCAGTGGCCAGCCAATTACATATGTGCCTTCATAGCAAGCATGTAGCTCTCATCTAACCAATCCCGAGGCTCATCTTGCTTACTGAAGCTTACAAAATTGCTTGGTGTCAATGCTATGTAAACTGATATCCACTAGAATCTGATGTAGGAGCTTTAATGTTGACTGTGGAGAGGGTGCGTTGTTGGTCTCTGTGTTCAGCACTCTGTGTTGCATCTGTGTTCTGGAAGACTTTCGTCCTGTGCCATAGGGACGGGTTTATTGATCTGGATTTAGAGATTGGATTTCTGGTGTGTCGGTCTAGATATCTATGTAATCATGGTTATTGATACCATTAACATTTAAAACATATACATGTTTATATAAAGAGTCCATTGATTACTTAGATGAGCAGTTTCACAAGGTTTCACACAGTGATTGTGCAGTCATGGTGAGTGTTCACAGAGTCAGAGCTCCTTCAACAACAAGTGGGGGGAGAAGTGAATGAGAGAGTCATCACAGGAAGAATTGTAATGCTGCCATTTGCTTAGTGGAGGGAGTGAGAGAGAGAGGGGGGGGGTGGATATAGGATCCTGCATGCTCAGCTTGGTAAAATCATGTGTGTGTGTGTGTGTGTGTGTGTGTGTGTGTGTGTGTGTGTGTGTGTGTGTGTGTGTGTGTGTGTGTGTGTGTGTGCCTGTGTGTGTGTGCCTGTGTGTGTGTGTATGTCCTACCCCGTATTTTGCCCTTAAAGTCAGAATAAAGGATGGTACTGGTGGTTGCAATGACAGCCAGTATCCCTCAGTACAGCATAGAATGTGACTTATGTTTCTGCCCCTGGAAGAACTGGGAAGAGGAGCTTTGTGGTCACTGTCCTTTACCGTCATGGCCACATACACACGCACGCACACACACACACACACACACACACACACACACACACACACACACACACACACACACACACACACACACACACACACACACACACACACACACACACACACACACACACACACACACACAGAGTGAGCAGTGGGGGCTGCCCTTGGAATGGCCTCCCTGTGCAGGTCAGAACATTAACATTCCTGGAGTGGGTAAGGGGAGGGCGAGCTTGAGCGTCTGTAGTACTGTCTTTAATATTTTTCACATGTGAAGGACTTGAAATTAACTTCTTATTTACTGTACATTAACTTACATCAAATAACTTTCTGACCTTGACTCCTCAGTTGTACTTTAAACTTTGCACAGTTACTCAGCTGCACTGAAATTGCATCTGAAAAATAATACTCCATTTACACTAAAAGCTTTACACATCCTTTAGAACCAAACATAACACTTTCTGCAGGTTCAAAGGTTTAAGTATAGGCAACATATTACACTGGTAATGCCATTATCAAATCTCAAAACTCTAATCAAGTACTGGCATCCCTCCTGCAGTGACGGGGCCGTTGCTATGGCAACACTGTCCTTCTGAGAAAATCCTAAATGGAGCCTCCCTCAGCTCCTGAGCAGACACCTTGTACCAGACAGACGAGCTCGCCAGACGTAGCGTGTGCCAGGGCTGTGTTTGGGAAAACTCCCTGACGTTTACCTACGGCTGCCTGTGGGTGGAGTAGCTTGGACTTTGGCATTGGGGCACCTTCAACTGTCCCATGATGACACGCTCCATTTCTCTAATTAATACTAAAATTGATTAAAGAGCCATTTACAGGGTTCTGAAAGTTCAGACCCATATTTTATTATTTCTTACCTGTATATTTGGCTGTCCTGCTGAGGATGCTGGCTCAGACGATTGTGATTCATTCTAACTTGAATTGTGTAGCTGAGGTCATTTTGAAATCCAAGATGTATTACTGCATTGATTGAGTTAATTAAGCTGGCGTCTGGCATGCAGGGGAGGGGGTTTAATAGTGTGTGTGTGTGTGTGTGTGTGTGTGTGTGTGTGTGTGTGTGTGTGTGTGTGTGTGTGTGGGGAATGGGGTGGCAGCTATGTCATTGATGTAAACAGACTCCGCTGCAGCTTTTCTCAGTATGAGAGATAGATAGAGTGAGAGCCAGAGATAAAGAGAGATAAAGAGAGAGATGAGGAAGGACTGGTATGGCCCGCTCTGCCATGCAGATAATACCCAAGGAAAAAGCCACCAAATCCCCCTGAAAGCTGGCCTGCTGCTCTTCACCATGGCTGACTGCTTCCCAACACTGAAAGCCTCCTGAGCCGAGCGGCATGCCCGCCCTGCCACCCGCCTCGGCTGGAGCCTCACACAGCACGGGGGAGAGGAAGGGAGGGGGACTGAAAACAGCTGATCAGCAGGTTGACAGTAAGACTCGCTGGGGACGGATCTCTGCCTGGGAGGCCCACCGCTACACTAACCCCCGCCACTATTTCGGTCGCCCCCTCCGTCAGATCATGATTACACTCGACCGCGACAGACCCCGCTGGTGCCTACGAATATGGTAAGTGCAGGAGCCTGGAGGAGCAGCCGTGCCCATCCCCCCACCGTCCTGGGCCCTGGACTTGGCTGAGAGCGGAGCTGCGGCCGGGACGTAGCCAGCTGAGCTAGCATCCTGCCTCGTCACTGCTGACGACGGGGGCAGAAAGATGATGTAGCCCTTGCCAGTGGTGCCTAGGCGACGAGATGGGAGAGTGTCTTGCGTCCCGCACGAGGCCGAGCATCTGTCGAACTGACTGGCCGGGACGCGCCTCCCGCTACTGCCTGGCCTTCTTCGGCAAGGTATTTTTAGCTCTGACTTAACCCTCTGTGCCCAGCCCTGGGATCTAGCTGATTGAATACTCGAGTTTCACTCCCGGCTACAGGGGGAAAATGGCAGCGGAGGAGGAAGAGGAAAGTCTAGAATTCGTAAGTGCCGACTTTAAAAAGACCAGCTTGGGTCTCTGGCCTCTAACTCCTCGGCACGGGGCCGCGCGCACTGGGGGGTTTGGTGGAGCCTCGTGGTTGGATGAGGTCCTGGAGGAGACAGCGCGTGGCTGCATGTGGAGTGACGTTTACGGGAACGGGCTATGACTGCAACACAGCACTGCGCTGACCAACTGCGGCTCCTCTTTCAACCGCTGGCTCAGTAGAGTGCAGCAGAGCTGAAAGAGCTTAGCATCACAAATGCTTCTGTTTCAGATATGAGGCTAAGTAGGCTTTAGCCTACTCATGGTGTCCTCTGATTGGTGGAGCTTGTTTCTGGAGACTTTAAATAAGGTTTGGATAGTATAACGCACCAATTTAGTACAATAACGGAAGATCCAGCAAGATGCATGGCTTTATCGAGGCTTTTTTGGTGAGTGTGTTTTGTGATTGGTGCATGAAGCAGCCAGACTGATGCTCTGTGTGCAACGCTGCTCCGGTACAAGGACATCCTTTTCATGCATGACTCCAGGCTGCATCTCTAATCTTAACCTCCATTCCTGCCTGCAAGCCAGATGAGCTGCTAATCAGATGGTTCTAGATGTTGCACGTTCTTTCTTAAGGTCTAAAGGTGTCCGGGCATTTTCCGTGGCTGCTTTGAAACTTTGGAGCAGTCTTCCGCTTTTTTACCAAATCATCCTGCACAATAGATATTTCTGATTTTAAAAGCTGGTTTATTTTCCCCAGGCATTTGAGTACTTTTCAAGATTGTGCTTTCAATTGGCAGTTCTGTCATGGTTCTTTCTTTCTCCTGCTGCCAATTGCTCTGTGTCTTAATTGGCTATTCTCCCAGTATGTTACCATGCAGTTTTAGACCTTTTGTAATGCTTGTTTTTAGTGAAACTATTATTTGTTCGAATCCATATGTCATTTTTATCTAACTGATTTTGCAGTACATTGACGTGCTGTCTTTGCTACACAAATAAAGTTGATGATAGTTAATAATAAACAACAGAGCCTGCAGCAATATTTAGAAAATAATTAGTCCCATACTACAAATGTGGAGCGCTTTGTATGTTATTATGCATCACGGCTATTGGACATGATTATCAATGCAGTGAGTGTCTGACCTTCATAATAGCTTTGGTATATGACTTCCCCAGCCTCACGTGAGAACATGATGATATATGACTTCCGTAGCCTCACGTGAGAACATGATATATGACTTTCCTCGCCTCACATGAGAACATGATGTATTTGCCCTTTACTGAGTCAGAGGAGTTTGTTACTTGGTCTGTTCCGTACTGCTTTTAATCATAAGTTGGTAGTTGCTCGTTTGTGGGGTAAGGGGGAGAGCTGTATAGATGTTTTTAGAGTATTTTAGAGTAGAATTACTTCACCTAAAAGAAACAGACTAATGAATACTGAAAAGTCTGAGGAGCTCAACATCATGTGCAGGTAATAACACCAAATTTCTTAGCTACTTCAGTGCCTCTTCAGGAAGCGCCGCTCCAATGTCCTCGTGAGCGGAAGAGAACCTTGGAATGTGAGATCATCAGAATCGGTCATTGAAACAGACAGCTTTTCCTTTCCCATTTTAGGACACACCTAACTGAATGTACGTTTTTTATATTCATTTTAACATACTGAGACTGATTGTAGGAAAAGCTGAAGACGGTCACTCCCTGAAAGAGGAAAGAGGTCCTACAGGTGGTAGATTAGCACTCCAACCACCGGTCCCATCACACCACCCTCTCTTTCAGGGTGTTATTACCTGCACATGATTTTGAGCTCCTCAGACTGACCAGCATTCATTAGTCTGTTTTTAGATAGGATCGGGACATCCCTAGTCTGAAAGTGTGCCTGTCCTGTGAGGCTATCAGGAACATTCCATGACGTGTGATGCGAATGATGCATGAAGAATATGTGTAAAGTGTCACGTGCTGGGTGTGCTCCCTGAAGGAGAAGTTTGGTGTGATGGGAACTATTGCTCAGGAAGGTGCTCTGAGGTGCCAGAGAGCTCTTTGTCCTGGTTGTTGGGGCACACAGTTACCACCTGTAGGACCGCCGTTTGAGACCTGGTGTCATGAGTGTCATAGGTGTGCAAAGTTATCATCAGTGTAAAGGGTGGCTGCTTTGAAGCTAAAATCGTAAGATGCAGTGTAATCACATTTGTACACTCTTAAGTGTATCCTAGGGTAGGGCAGGATCAAGTCACTGGGCCTAGTCTTATTTGAATTAGCCGTGAGGTTGTATGTCTGTGTGTGATTTGTAGCATTGAAATGCTAATCTGCAGCATTACCTCTGGGTATGAACACATATATAAACAGTTCTTCCCCTTGGCAGCCCTATTCTGTGAAGAGAAATGGTATGTGAGACATGGAACTTCAAGTTATCACTCTGGAGTGTTCTGGAGTGCACATCCCTGGCACAAATGATAACATTCATCCAAGTCTTTAAGGTACTGGGCCCAGATATGTATTGGCAGAAGAAAATTGTGTCTGAAATGTATTTATTTGTAAGAATGTAGCCATCCTTTGAAAATGGACCATTTTAGGTTAACATACTTTTCAGACACAGCTGTACACTCTGAGGAACACATACAAGTGAATTATAGGGGGAAAAATGAGCATATGGTCAAAGTACTTCCTTATTTCACCATGCTGTGTGGACCAAATGAAAATCAGTGGTGTGGGTGGCAGCAGGTGGGAATGAGAGTGTGTTGGTGTAGGCAGGACATTAAGCCTCAGGCTGGGCTTTTGTTAACACTGAACTGTCCTCCGGTCCACACTGGCCTCAAAGACAGGACACTATGTCCCCTCCCCCTTAGGAGCACACATTCTGTGAGCTAGCTGGTGTCTAAAGCAACTTCCTCTCACACTCTGTGAAGGATTCGGCTTACAAAACCCCTCATGCTCACATTGTTTTTGACTAAACTAACACTGTATTGCACAATCCAGATTTCGGTTGTCATTTTCCCACCAGGCAGGATGGATGCTGTCACTATTCATATGTACACAAACTCCATGTAGGCCAGTTATGCATGGGCAAGGGATTTCCACAGGAAATAACTGAAGTTGAAAACAGATTAATTAGTTTTGTATTGATTATTGACTTATAAATCCTGAAGGCTCCTGACCTTGCAAGTGAAATCAATGTCCTGTGGGATGTGAGGATATTGGGTGGGGGAAGTAAAACGTGTCAACCCCAGGAGAGAAGGAGAAAAGATTCTGAATTTTATGAGTCTGCTCCTCTCCCTTTCAGAACACACAGATTGATCTCTAGTAACACACACACACACACACACACACACACAAACACACACACACACACACACACAGAGAAAGATCTTCAAAGCAGAGCACCCACATACTGCAGAGGATTACCCTCCATTGAAGAGAGTGAGAGTGATGTTTTAACCCTGCTGGAAGGAATGGTGATGTTCATGCAAAGTTCAATTATGGAATAAAGTTATATTAATATCTGATTGGTAAATGCTATTTGAGAGATATATCGGGTTAAAAGCAGGCAGTGGAATCCAAGATCCTCCACCATCATAGTCACTGAGAACTTCCATAAAAGTGAGTGGCATGATAATGTCATAATAGTTGTGTGATAATTTTTTATTTATTTTTATTTTTTATTAATACGTGTGTTCAAATGTGGATGTGGTTTTTCACATGTAAGCCAGTGCAGGGAGCTTGTGTGTCGCAAGGCGTTTTGCAGCGCTTGTTCATGGATGTCTGGGTGTGTCGAAAAGCTTTATTATGATACAGCACTGCAGCAACAGCAATCCCCACCCCCTTACACACTCTCTCTCTCTCTCTCTCTCTCTCTCTCTCTCTCTCTCTCTCTCTCTCTCTCTCTCTCTCTCTCTCAGCCATAGGCTGACCACACGTTTTCTCAGCTACAGTTGAAATTTGAAACAATCCTGATCCCTGCGGATGTATTTGCGCACTGATGAAAAGAACATTTCAAAATCAAAAACTGCATCTGGGCATCGAGCGCTGAACACTGATCGCTCCAAACATAAAAGTCATTCATGTGGAGGTGCATGCTCCTTACCGACGATCAGTGGTGTAGTCCTAAAAAAATAAGTGGAGTAAAAAGTAATAAGGAGTTGACGAATTACTAACGCATCATGTATAAACCTAGCAAGAGCCACATTCAGTTAAAATAAGTGGGGGGTCGCTGTTCCCCCGCTACACACTCCCACTACACCACTGGGGGGGATGCATCCCCCTGTTAAAATAAGTGGGGGGTCAGCGTCCCCCCGCGACCCCCCCCCCCACTACACCCCTGCCGACGATGGTTTATGTGAATCTGTGCAGTTGCATTTATCATACCCGCCATAATGCCAGTCTTTCAGAATTGCTGGAGCATACCTTGAGATTTGACTCTACATCATCATTATTCTACAATAATTACGATATAAAATGAATTGTCTTATTATTGGTTTTTTTATGTATTCCTTATATCAGGCAATACAACAGACAATGAAATATATGATATACCTACTCACGATCAGATTTCAGACAAATGTGGAGCGTTGGGTTTGCACTATGGAGTGGGAGGAGATAACGATTGGTTAATTGATTAAGAATCGTTAAAATGGAGGAAACTAGTGGTCTGACCACCCACGGCTAGCACATAACTAGCTAGCTAACTGCTAATACCATAATACCAATACAGTCTATGGCTAATACACTCTGTAGTAATTTCATACAACTATTTATTAATTGGCTTTTAAAGAAGATGTACTATGCCGTGATAGGTATCGTTATCTGGATTTGAAATTACCTGAATATGATATTGTGGTCATTTTGCATAGTCTGGAAGCTTCACATGCCTCACTTCTCGTAGTTCTCGTGTGCTTAAAAGCTCATATTGCTTATAATTATCTTTTTTTTTGGATCTTTGAGTCATGCCTGCAGCACACCAAGTCCTAGAGGCTAAAGCATTAGCTTGTTTTATGTTATGCTGTAGCAGACCTATTTCAAGGCTTCAATCCTGCTGGGGGGTTAAATGGGTTAAATCAAATGTGTAAAAGTGCCTGCAGGTTTGTCAGCCTATGTTTTAGCTCAGAAGCCACCTTCTTCTCCGTCTGCCTTCTCCTCTGCCCAGAGAGTTGTAGCTATCAAGAACAGATCGATGATAAATGAGTCTCCTTCCAAGTCTGTCTAGGCTGCTCTTTCTACTACTAAACTGTTTATATTGAGGGTACAGATTTGGATTATGATGGTTAGGCTTGTCTTGAAGTGTCTTGGTGAGAAAATGTGATTGAAAGGTATGGCACAGGAAGGATGTCTCATGTTCAGGACCATTGAAATGGATGCAGCTTTTGAGCTAGTTGAACCCCTCCCACACACCACACACACACACACACACACACACACACACACACACACACACACACACACACACACACACACACACACACACACACAGCTTCCATCTGTTATTCTGTACAGACATCATGAACTACCTCAGTAGGTCAGTGGAGTAGAAAGTTCCTTGTTCAAAAGCAAAAACCTACTAAATTCATGCCCTTTCTATCATGCAGACGGACACAAATGCCAGTTACCTGCGAGCGGCCCGGGCAGGGAACCTAGAAAAAGCCCTCGATTACCTGAAGTCTGGGGTGGACATCAACATTTGCAATCAGGTCAGTTGTATACAAACTTCACCTTTGCCAATATATGACATTAAATGTAGCTTAGTTTTTTATACTATGCATCCATGAAATTATGGGTTTTTGTTCATCTGATCACCCCAACTATCTTAATCCCCCAAACAGCTATTCAGCTTGCTCGCTAATCTACAGAAGAAAAGCTTTATTTTTGTTTGCACATTATTTCTGTTGCATGCTAGGTGATTCCATACATAACACTGAACTTTTTAAGTAAGACTATTTGAATTTTGGAATTGGATTAAGTTAATTAATAGTTTAAGAGAATCTAGAATTTAAATATCAATGATGAGAACAATAAGAAGAAAACATTGTGTATGATTGCCATCGAGCTCCTTGGATTTAGTCATGGATCCACAGGCGGCAAGAATATGACATGGAATGTGACAATTCTTTAAATTAATGGTTCAAAGAAAAGGTATGAAAATATGGGCATGTGCTTAAAAGATGGTGATACAGGACACCACGTGACCACCCCCCTTTGCTTGTGAGCTGCATTAAGAAGACATCAAACACAAAATAAAATTATTTTTTTTAAATCTTCTTAACTGAGTTCTTCATCAATAACCATACGTACAGAACAATATAGTAACAAGGGAAACAGCTGCAAAGTAGTACACTAAAACTGCATTAAAACCAGTGAAGTGACAGCCCTGCACATTGTTTTGAATTGTAGCTGGACTCACTCACCCTGGGAACTGGAGTTCTGTCTTATGAAGTTGCTTAATTCAGATTTCACATCTAAACACTCAGTATGCTCAGGGGTCTACTCAACACCAGAAAATGTCTGTTTTAAAAGTGGGAAAACTCCCAGCTCACCTGCTGGTTTTAATGTTGCAATGTGAAACATGTACAATTAAAGGCATCCAGGGCTTAAAAACTCATCAGCACACACCCCACCCTCTCTCTCTCTCTCTCTCTCTCTCTCTCTCTCTCTCTCTCTCTCTCTCTCTCTCTCTCTCTCTCTCTCTCTCTCTCTCTCTCTCTCTCTCTGCAGAATGGCCTGAATGCTCTTCACCTCGCCTCTAAAGAGGGTCACGTGGAGGTGGTTGCACAGCTTATCAAACTGGGAGCCACTATTGATGCAGCTACTAAGGTGAGTGCAGCCTGGGCTGGGAGCTGCTGGACTGCCACTACATAACACCAGTAAGACTGTAAGCTACTCTTAGCTTAGTCCTGCACACCACTTAAAGGGGAAGTTCACAGTTGTCTACATTTTAACCCCTTTTACGTAGGTGTTGGACAATTTTTAGGCAACACATCAATTACTTGAATGTTAAATTTCTAAATGTTAATTGAAACACCCCCCATCCCCAGTGAGCTCTATTCAATAGTAACTAACATATCAGCAACATTGTACACACAAAGCCCTGCTGACAGGGACAGAAATGTGCCTATGAAGACAGTTTCAGGAAAAGCATTCTAGCTACAGTGAATGAGTCATCCACTCAATGCAGCACTACTTACCAGACTCATGTCTACAAAGAAGGAAGCAAGCAAACATTCAGAGACCCATGTTTGTTGGCCAGCGTGAACTTTTACCATGGTTTGGGCCATATTGGGGGTGTGGTCCTGCACACAGCTCTGTCTGCTTTTGCTCTTGATGGGAAATTCCCACAGTCACAAACGCAGCTCAGGTCACATCAACAGCTTCCACATGTAAATGTGCCATATTTTGTCAATTGTGATTTTTCACCGCAATTGAAATTTGTCCTCCGCTTTTTACCCATCTGTGCAGTTAGAACACACACACACACACACTAGTGATTACTAGGGGGCTGTGGTGCACACATGCCCAGAGCGGTGAGCAGCCCTAGCCCGGCGCCCGGGGAGCAGTTGGGGTTAGGTGCCTTGCTCAAGGGCACCTCAGTCATGGCCTCAGGTCTGGGAATTGAACCCATGACCCTCCGGTCACAAGACCAGTTCCCTACCGCCAGGCCATGACCAGGCCCTAGACTGCCCATTTTAAACGTGTAGAGATGTGAACACCTCAATAATTTGACCATCACAATTGAGAAGAGCAATTGATGCACCACCTTCATTAGCATGGAAAATGTACTAATACTAATACATTATTTCATTAATGATTAGTTCACTTCAGTCTGAACTCATTAAAGTCACCAACATTAATTTTTTTTGTCTACCCAAAATTTGTCTGCCCACTCTATTCACCTGCATTATTGCTAAGAGTATGTTTATTTACCGGTAATAATCATAGGTAAGTGATTAATATCCTAGTAACCAGAGAGTGTGATAAATACAAGACCAGCACCCGGAGTTTGTTTTATTCACAGGTTATCTAGAGCCAGGGCTGTAAACCAAGCAAAGTTCAGTCACCACAGAGTAGCCAGGCAAAAGGATAAATGCATATCCAATAGCCTTTGTTTTAAATCATTCTAATAAGGTTCACCACAAATTAAGCAAAATAAAATAATCATACATTTCTTAAAACAATTTCAAATTTGGCCTTGGAAGCGATTGGACAGTCCAGATCATGAAGGAACCCTATAAAAGGCCAGATCCATTCAACTATCTGTCAATAACCTGAGGCTAAGATCGGTAAGGAGATGGCGCTATACATGAGCAGGAACACCAGAGGAAGCCAAGCACCAGTTACTGGTGGATAAAACTCAAGACTGTAAAACGAGACAGACCAACCTGTGCACTACCTGGATTGTCTACAACAAAGCATACGATTCAATGCCCCACACATGGATCCTGGAACTCTTTAGACTGCACAGCATCAACAGGACTCAAGAGCCTTCGTCAAGAACTCGAAAAGGTTGTGGAAGACGAACCTAGAGGCCGACTTCAAACCTGTAGCACAATCAAGTCACCATCAAGTGTGGGATACCCTGACCCCACTACAGTTCTGTATAGGCCTGAACCCCCTGCAGATCCCAGAAACAATATCAGAGATCTCCATTCAGAAGAGTGCAGTACACCAATGGGAACACCAATGGTGGTCTGAATAGTACTAGTGGAGCTTTTAGCCAGGACTGGTATGGACACGACTAACAGTGCAGGCTGCTAGGTGCTAGCAGTTGCAAACACGTTAGCAGAACATATCTAGCCATATTGTGACATGTCTTGTCCAATCCACAGAAAGGAAACACAGCTCTGCACATAGCGTCCCTCGCTGGCCAAACGGAAGTGGTCAAAGAGCTGGTGTCCAATGGAGCCAACATCAACGCACAATCTCAGGTGAGGCCCACACCTTGAAGGCGCTAACTGAAAATGGTGTTTGCACACATTGTTTTTCAAAGACGTATTTGAACAAATATAGGTGTCTCCTCTGTCCTGAATTTGACCCAGAACAAAGCCTGGGTCAGTGTTTAAGAGATAAGAGAGAGAGATAGAGACAAGATAACTAAAGAATTTTACTGAAAACCATACAGTAAAATTGGTTTTCAGTAAAATTCTTTAGTTATCTTGTCTCTATCTCTCTCTCTTATCTTTTAAACACTGACGCACACACACACACACACACACACACACACACACACACACACACACACACACACACACACACACACACACACACACACACACACACATGCTTGCCTGTGCATTATCCAGGAATTGAACTTGCGGTTTCTGTGCAGGGTTGCACACTGTATCATTAGCTACACTGCTGTATGGCCAGCACAGTTAATGAAGCCTGTAGGTTGGAGAGGAGCCCCACAGCTGGACTTTAGTGATCCAGCTGTGATCCACTAAGGGAATGTAATATTCAAACGTGTCTCCCAGAGAACCTATAAATGTGTGGGAACATTCACTCTTAAAGCAGAAGCTTTCTAGCTATCCTATCAGAGCTGTGTGGGAGTGTGTGTGTATGTGTGTGTGGAGAGAGTGGGTGTATCCCTGATACAATGAGTGAACAGAGATGAAACAGCAGCTCCCTTTCTCTCTCTCACACACACACACACACACACACACACACACACACACACACACACACACACACACACACACACACACACACACACTGTGCTGCATCAGTGACATGTGACATGATTATCTGAGGAGAGAAGAACTTTTCCTAAGTGTGGCTCACCACAGCTCTTAAAATGTAGCAGCAAAAATAGAAGCACTCTTGTGGTGAAGGGTCAGCTAAGGTCATGAGAAGGTTCTTACTCTGTGACTCCAATCAACACATGACATTCACATCATAAACACACACACACACACACACTTGCACAGAGGGAAACCAAAGTTATAGCAAGTGCAGTGGTGACCATGTTTCAACACCCAAAGCTGTTACCTCACTGAGTCTGTCCATCAGTCAGCATCATGAGTGTGTGTGTGTGTGTGTGTGTGTGTGTGTGTGTGTGTGTGTGTGTGTGTGTGTGTACATTTAAGCATTTGTCCATCTCTCTGTGTGAATCCACAGAATGGCTTCACGCCGCTCTACATGGCTGCTCAAGAAAACCACCTGGATGTGGTGCAGTTCCTGCTGGACAACGGCTCCAGCCAGAGCATCGCCACCGAGGTACACGCACCACCTGCCTCCACCCGCACACGTCTGACACACAGAGGCCTCCCCAGCCCTCTCCATGAGTTCCAAATGAGTGCAATGCTTTAAACTATGGATTACTTCTTCTTATGAGCTGGTCATATTCTGCTTACTTGGTAGCATTTTGTGGGATTGTTTTGTCATTAGAGTGATACGTTGGCTGTCTGGTATGGAAGGAGGTTCTTAAATCCTTAGACACCTTCTTTGCATATGTTCTATTTAAGGGTAAGGAAGGCTGACGTTTAAGTGTGCAGTTAGGGTTTGTTTTGGCAAGCGTGTGCGCTTGCAAGTGTGTTTTTGTGTATATGTGACGTAATGTTACAAATTCCCAAGGACTCAGATGCCTCTGTTACTGAGAGTACATTAGGAAGTTTTGCACCATCAGCAGCATGTCTGCACATTCAGACATAAAAAAGTATATAAACGTCATGCGGGAACAGTTCTAGCATGCTCTAAGAAGTCCTGGTCCCTGGAGCATGGGACAGACCAAAGTTCAGGGTTATGGAATAAACCCTGGGATAAAAAATATATTAAAGTTATTATCGTTCATTTTTCTGTTTTCTCATTTTGGTCAAACTTTGATTTATGTTTGTTGGAGTTCTATTTATGCACAGATTTGTTAATTAAAGAAACAGTAAGTTATTCTGCGGGGGCAACGTTGTGATGATTTACAGATGAATAATGAATGAAAGATTCTTGTTCTCACAACTCACTGCATTGCTAATGAAAATGCCTAATGGGAAGGTGTCCAGCGTTGGACTGTTCCTACACTCCAGTGAGTGTTCGTCTGTGTGCGTAGGACGGCTTCACGCCGTTGGCCGTAGCCCTACAGCAGGGCCATGACCAGGTGGTCTCGCTGCTCCTGGAGAACGATACGAAGGGGAAGGTGCGTCTGCCCGCCCTGCACATCGCAGCCCGCAAGGACGACACCAAGGCAGCTGCCCTGCTCCTCCAGAACGACCACAACGCCGACGTGGAGTCCAAGGTAGCCGAGGCCCACCGACCCTCTCAGCTCCTGAACACACCCCTCCAGAACTCCTGAACACGCCCCTTCTGAACTCCTGAACACGCCCCACCTGAACTCCTGAACACACCCCTCCTGAACTCCTGAATACGCCCCACCTGAACTCCTACACACACCCCTCCTGAACTCCTGAACACGCCCCTCCTGAACACGCCCCACCTGAACTCCTACACACACCCCTCCTGAATTCCTAAACACGCCCCTCCTGAACTCCTGCACACACCACTCCTGAACACACCCCTCCTGAATTCCTGAACACACCCCTCCTGAACTCCTGCACACACCCCAACACAATGTCCCACTCATCATGTCTTCTTAGAACTTGATGGTGCTGGGTGGATTTCCTGTATTTCCTTTAATTTCAGGATTTATTTTCCCCCAGATCAGAATTTTTTCCCCAGTCTGTTTTAATAAAAACTGAAACTCACGCCAAAACCATGTGATGGTGCTGTAAATGGTCGTATTGCTAATTAACAAACATAAAAATGTTTCCCAAATGTTTCATAAAAACAAACAAAAAAACCCAAAGCACTCTCCTTGATGATGTGGAACATCACTCTTTCCTAAAGAGTAATAGATGAAACCTCAGTGCTTTAGAGGCTGGTGGATTCTTCAAGCACCATCCAGTTGAAAGCTCATGGTGTTATTGTGTGCTTGTGTTGTTGTTGTTTTTATTTGTCATTTTTTGTGCTGTGTTGTGTTTCTTGTGAATGTTCATTGTGACTCTGTGAACCACTAACCGTCCCATTCTCTCTCCCTCTCGGCCGGTGGGCGGGCACTGCCGTAGCTGATGGTGAATAGAACAACAGAGGTACATATGCAACCCTCTACGTCCCTCCCCCCGCCCGCACTTGCCCGCCCCCCCGCTGCTGCTGTGTCACCCCGCCCACTCATGTGCTCCGCTTTCTCTCATTGGTTCGGCCGATTGTTCGCTCTCAACGGGATTGGTGCTCATGGCGCTGTGGGGTGGAGGGGATGGGTTTATGGAGATGAACTGCACTGCTGGAAGAGGAATTCTGCAGTCAGAGGCATGGAGAAGAATGCTCCAGTTACTATCATTGATCAGATGCAAAGATTTATAGGCAAATAGTATTCATGTCTGATTGGCTTGCCTAGGGCAATGGGGTCTTTCAAACACCAAGTATTATAAATGTTATTGTCTCCTATATAAAATTCTATGAAAAGGCCATAATACAGCCTTTCTGACCAATAATGTATTAAAAGGTCTGCGTCAAAAACAGAAATGTGCAGTTTGGCTGCAGTTCTCCTCTAGGGGGCGTGCCTCTACTATGATCCCAACTCCTGGACCCTTCCTTCACATGCTCAGCTCCAAGGACCACTTAAATCTAGAGTCATCTCTCTATCTCCCTCTCTTTCTCTCCTCTCATTCCAAATGTCTGCTTCTTCTGATCTTCTGTGTGTCAGCATGGTTGCAAGAAAGCTCCACCTCGAATGCCAGCATTACTGGCCCCAGTGGCTACGCATGATACACCAGTGACTAAAACACTGACCTATGACACCCAGCTGTTCACTAACATCACTGGCCAATCCTCGAGGCAAGGCACCCTCATAGATTCAATGGCCTGTTCTGCAACTTCTTGCGTAGTTATTTCCACACCCCCCCCCCACCCCCCCGTGATTGTAATGAGCTGTAGGAGTACACTCTCCAAAAGCAGCATACATATTCTTTTTTTACTCAGCCTTAGCTTTGACAAGTCACAAGAAAAACGACGGCGACTTTTGACTAACGGCTAATGTGCAGCGTATCCTTGCCTGCTACGGAGGTTATGGAGGTTGTGCGGGCATGTTTGGCCACCTGTCCGCATCTGCACCGGCTCCCTCCGCTGGTCCACCACGTCACTCTGGCAGCACTGTGGTTGAAGGGCTCGGTAAAGCCACGAGAAGCACACGTCCCTCCACACCAGCCCACCGCCTCACCTCCAGCACGGGCCTCTCATACCGGCCCGGCAGTGAAGAAAGTGTCCCGCGTTTGGTGGTGCGGTTGATGTTGGCTGGAGGGACGAGCGGCTCCTCGCGTGGCTCCTGCGCTCACGTCACGTTATCGTCACGCGCCCGGACCTTCAGAGAGGTCCGATTGTGACCCTGGGATGTCCACTTCAGAAACCTTGACCCCTTCTTCTCTCCCCTCTGACCTCTCCCCTCCACTGCTTCTCCAGAGCGGCTTCACACCGCTACACATCGCCGCCCACTACGGCAACATCAACGTGGCTACGCTGCTCCTCAACCGTGGGGCTGCGGTGGACTTCAGCGCCAGGGTAAGAGTCTGTATAGATGGCCATGATACCATTTCTACACACACACACACACACACACACACACACACATACACACACACGCACACAGCTGCAGCCCTCCTGAGTGCTCTAGACATTCTGTGTGCCCCATTCTGAGAGTGCGTATTTAGACTGCATGGTCTGGGAGTTTCAGCACATGATCATTTACTGAAATATACACATAGCTCAGAATATCTCAGGGCTCTTGTTCGATTTATACATTTATATGCCACATTGACCTGATCAAAAATAACTAGCAGATGTGAAAGACAGACTTGGCAAAGGAAGCATAAGTGTGCTCCTTCGTCCTTGACTGCTCTATTGATCTGTTCTACGCACTAGGCAAGTGTGTAACGTGATCGCTTAGTCTTATGTGAAAACACCCCCCTCACGTCTGAATGTCCAGGTACAGCCTGCTGGTGCACATCCATCATTGTGTATCAGCTTAGTGATCAGTCACAGTATGAAGAAGGACAAGTTACAGTTCAGCATGATGGTAATTAGGGGTGATTCACTGAATTTGCTTTCAGTGTTATCAGAGGGGAGTGGTGTGGTTTAGACCCTCACTGTGTTTCAGCCCCTCACTAGAGGGTAGTGTGGTTCAGTCCATCACTGTGGGTCAGCCCCTCACTAGAGGGTGGTGTGGTACAGCCCCTCACTAGAGGGTGGTGTGGTACAGCCCCTCACTAGAGGGTGGTGTGGTACAGCCCCTCACTAGAGGGTGGTGTGGTACAGCCCCTCACTAGAGGGTGGTGTGGTACAGCACCTCACTAGAGGGTGGTGTGGTACAGCACCTCACTAGAGGGTGGTGTGGTACAGCCCCTCACTAGAGGGTGGTGTGGTACACCCCCTCACTAGAGGGTGGTGTGGTACAGCCCCTCACTAGAGGGTGGTGTGGTACAGCCCCTCACTAGTGGGTGGTGTGGTACAGCCCCTCACTAGAGGGTGGTGTGGTTCAGCCCCTCACTACAGGGTAGTGTGGTTCAGTCCATCACTGTGGGTCAGCCCCTCACTAGAGGATGCTGTGCTTTGCACAGAGTAACACTTTGAGGAGTTTCAACTATGACATATGATAGTCAGTATCACTGTACTCTGAAAAATAAAATATAACAAACAAGAATTCTTAAACGAATGTCTTAATGGTAATGGTGGGTGGTTTGTCTCACTGTTTCTCGTGTGTCATTTGTTCTGCCCCTGACTGTTACAGAATGACATCACTCCTCTCCACGTGGCGTCAAAGAGAGGGAACGGGAACATGGTCAAGCTGTTGCTGGACAGAGGAGCACGAATCAACGCCAAAACCAAGGTCAGGGTCACGCCAACTGTGTCATGTATATTTAAACCTCAGGAAGTGACACATTTGCATCTTGTTTTGGTGTGGTAGGTACTGTACTGTACATTTTGGAATTCTTTTTAAAATGCTACAATGGTTATTTTCTGAGTCAGTAGCAGTAATTAAGTCTAGTACAACCATTCTTATCAAATACGCATTAATTTGTGATGGGCGTGGCTTAACCAAATTTAACCACCCCTTTATTTCTTGTCCCAGTAAACCCATGAAAAGCACACGTCTCCATGATGCGACCCCAGCAGTTATTGCTTATACCAGTTTCACAACTTAAAAAGCCTGACTCAGGAGAATGATAGTGGTCTCATCGCTGCGGGGCAACATGTGCTCGACATTATCATTATTGCGAAGTGACGAATAGCTCCGCTATGCTTTAGTGTACTGCAGACACTGAAGCACGCATGTAAAACAGGGTCCCATTGCTACGCCCATGGCAGAAATGACCCCGCAAGGCTCTGTGGAGACTCGGGTGGAGAGCTGTGACATGACGGAGGCTCTCCCAGGGCCAGGTTGCTATCCAATGTCTTTGTGACAAGGGCTGGAAAATGAATGTTTATGTCTGTGTGTGTGTGTGTGTGTGTGTGTGTGTGTGTGTGTGTGTGTGTGTGTGTGTGTGTGTGTGTGTGTGTGTGTGTGTGTGTGCATGTGTGTGCCTGTGCATGTGCGTGTGTTTCTCACACCCACAGGATGGTCTGACCCCTCTGCACTGCGGAGCCCGGAGTGGTCATGAACAGGTCGTGGAGATGCTGTTGGACCGTGGAGCTCAGATTCTGTCCAAGACTAAAGTACGCTCTCATCATCATCATCACATGTGGCCTTAACGCCAACGAAGGCTTCATGATGCTTCAGCATCTCCTAGAATTAGAGATGTCTACTGCACTCTCTCCAGTGTAACAATGACTGAATGTCACTGTGCAGTTCAGCTCGGCCAGTTCCTAATAAAGGCCACAGCTCACGGGGGGGAGTGTGTCTTAGGAAACAAGCTCCTAACCCAGAACATGTTGAATGACTCGCATTTACCCCACACGAAGCAGTGACAGACGCTGATGGTGTGCGTGTACCCCACAGAACGGCCTGTCCCCGCTGCACATGGCCACGCAGGGAGACCACCTGAACTGTGTGCAGCTCCTGCTCCACCACGACGTGCCGGTCGACGACGTCACCAACGACTACCTGACCGCCCTGCACGTGGCCGCCCACTGCGGACACTACAAGGTGGCGAAGGTCATCGTGGACAAGAAGGCCAACCCCAACGCCAAAGCTCTGGTGGGTGCAGAACGGCAGAACTGGCCTCCACGTGTGGCCAGCGCCTGGGTCGTCAGCCAATAGCCGCTGGTTAAAACTGTGGCGTTTCTGTATATGCGGAAGCTTGTTAAGTTTTCCATGTGCAGATGAATTCCCAGTGACCCCCTCACAAATCCCACCCTGGGTCTCATTCTGTGTTCGTCGTCCTTTTCCTTCCAAATGAATGGGCCTCTCCTCAAATACTGCCCACTCATCTGGGACATGGAACACAGAGCAGGACTTATTTCCATGGACAATCTTGTTACATTAGGTCTGCTTTGTCCCTGAACAGCTACATGGTAATCTGTAAAACATGTGCACACTCCCACACACACACACACCCACAAACACACACACACACGCACACACATGCACACACAGAGCGAGCATGCTGTCATAACCTTAAGTAAACGGAACAGAATGGGTGGGTCCCTGAAGTTTGCTAAAGAGCAAAAAAGGGAAGAAACTGAAAGGACCCCCCCCCCCCCCCCCCCACCCCGCCACACACACACACACACACACACACACACACACACACAGCAGTGTGAAAACCACAGTGTTCACCTGGTACATCTGAAGGCTGAGGAAGCCAACCCAACAAAGGGGTTCTTCTTCACACCGCGTGCGGCTGGAAGGAACAGCCACCCATTCTGACTGTGGGCTCTGCTTTTTAGAATGGCTTTACCCCGCTCCACATCGCCTGCAAGAAGAACAGGATCAAAGTGATGGAGTTACTGCTGAAGCACGGCGCCTCCATCCAGGCAGTGACGGAGGTGAGACAGAGTCAGAGAGAGAATGAGTAGTTTCGTCTGTGTGTGTGTGGTCAGCCGTGGGGTGCTGTGATTTTGCATCTGCGATCAGTGTGTTACTCAGAATGGAACAATGGAATGATCTCAGCTTTGACAGGCTGCTGCAAATGTTTGCGGACATGTTGAGTGGCCTGTTTATCTTCTGTTAGGCACCATGTGGTTACTGTTTTGTGATGAGAGCCTCGCCATTGGGGGGTGAGCTCACATTAATTTAAATGAGTGTTTTCTCTCTCTCTTTCTCTGTGTGTATGTTTGTCTTTCTCTTTTTTTCTTATTCCACCAGTCGGGACTCACACCGATTCATGTGGCTGCCTTCATGGGACACGAAAACATTGTGACACAGTTGATGAATCATGGCGCGTCACCAAACACATCCAATGTGGTGAGAACTGGAGCAACCCTGCACCCACCCAGGCATACACACACACACCCACACACACACATTTCACAACACCCAGCCAATCACTAAAAAGAGCTTAATAATGTCAAATTAGAACAATAGAAAGAATTCTTCCCCAGAGAGACGGTCCGGTCGCAAGCCTGCCATCGCCTTATTGCCTTACGGTTTATCTCTCTGTGCTCTGCCCATGTCTCCCTGCATTAAGGCCTTTTAGGGTAATAATAGTCTTACTCGTAGTGCTTAAACAAAGGTCTGAGAGCAGGTCTGGTCTGCTAACACTCCTAATTACAGTTCCAGGCCTGCAGTCAGACTGCAGTCATATTCAGCTGCTCCACCCTCCACCACGCTCCCTCCACCCGCACCCCGCCAGTGTCAGACAGACGCCCGGCCTGCCCTGGGCCACAGTTTCCGTAGGAGCGTGCTCTGGGCTGTGTGTGGTGTACTGTGGGTTGTAGCAGTCATAATAAAGACATGAACTGCATAGGAGGAAAGGGGGTTGGACACACATGCACGTGGACTCACACACACACACACACACACACACACTGCGCAGTGGCACATTTCCCCAGAAGCTTCTTTACTGGGGGCTTGTGTGTGTGTGTGTTGTAGAGGGGCGAGACAGCACTGCACATGGCCGCCAGGGCTGGACAGACGGGTGTGGTCAAGTACCTGGTGCAGAACGGAGCTCAAGTCAACGCCACATCCAAGGTAAGACGGACACACAGACACCTAAACAAGTGTAGGTCATGTTTTTAATGTACGTCTAGCGATGCTCTTCTGCCTGTGCAGCATGTTTGGTCTGTGCAAAACTGTAGCTAATGTATCACACACATCAGAGACGCTACCTGTGCTGGTTTTGTATAGGGACGTGCATAATGTAAGTGAATGAATTCACATTCTGCAGTCCTTCTGCTGAGTTAGAAAGCATCATTAAGTCTGTATTAGTCAACGGACTGTAAAGCCGAGATGTAAATGCTGGGATGATGTACGTAGCATTCCTGTGCTAATAAGAAACATCTGGTTTGGTTATTTGTTAATGTGTCAACATCGTTGCTTTATTTAGGAGTGAAATTCCATAAATATATTTCTTTGAAATACTGAGAAAAAAATAAAGATTTGTTGATTTATTGAGGGAACAAATGTGAATGTCTGTGTGTTCACACGTGTGTGTGTCGCACGTGTGTGTGTCGCACGTGTGTGTGTGTATGTGTGTACAGGATGACCAGACCCCGCTGCACGTGGCCAGTCGGCTGGGGAAGCCGGACATTGTGCAGCAGCTGCTTCAGAGCGGCGCCTGTCCTGACACCACCAGCTCGTCGGGGTACACGCCCCTACACCTGGCCGCCCGCGAGGGCCACAAAGACGTGGCCTCCACCCTGCTGGAGCAGGGCGCCTCGCTGGGCATCACGACGAAGGTCAGCCTCACACACACACACACACACACACACACACACACACACGTGTGGGCATCGAACCCCTAACCTGGTGTTTGCTGTTGGGTTTTATGGTTAGCTGATCTTGGGCTAACTGTAAATAACTATAAACTCTAAATGCTGTAAATACTTTTTTTTCCTTATACATCTATATATGTAGCCTGGTTTTAAAAAAATGATGCACACAATGCCAAACACTGGGACCTATGCTGTAGGGATTATGAAGACATTGTAGGATGTTTGGTGCCTCTGCAGTGCAGTGTGTGTGTGTGTGTGTGTGTGTGTGTGTGTGTGTGTGTGTGTGTGTGTGTGCGTGTGTGTGTGTGTGTGTGTGTGTGTGTGTGTGTGTGTATGTGTGTGTGTGTGTGAGTGAGTGATTCATGTACTGCTGCACGTCAGGCCAGTCTGCCTCTCTGGCATGTCTGGAGGCGGCTGGCACTGTTAGCACTGTCGTGTGTGGGAGACACACACATAAACACACACCACACATGCTCCCGTCAGCCCAACTAACAGATATTCTTTAAACAGGTCTCGGTTTATTAGGGTCTCCCCTTCTGCTCCCTCACTGGCCCTGGTAATAGAGATGGGGTGGCACGGTTTCCCTGCCACATCCACAGGGCGTAGTCCCACGCCACGGCTTTCATTTCCAGCTCCAGCGCTTCAATGCAGCTGGCTGTTCTCCACCCGGCTGTTTCCACGCGTTTGGCCTGCTGGAGCGTAAAGGAGGCAGGAGGATCTGTCAAGGCAGACCGCTACGCTGCTAGATTCTGACTCGGCGGTTCTGACAGAGCGAGGCGCTCGGGCAGGCAGCAGCCTTGCCTTCGTTCCTCTTCTCAAGGCACCGTGGAAAAGGTCATGACTGGCACAGCTAGGCGTTTGACACAGTTGAGTTATGGTTAATGAATGATTGATGTGTCTTTGACAAGGACTTACTGTTCCTTTGAAAGCTCTTGAGGATGTATGTGTATAGTACCTAGACTAGGGCATATATTTACCAAATATTCTATTCAGTGCAGATTTTTTTCTTTGGCCATCTCTGCACTACATCTCGTGAGTGGGTGTGTGGGTGTGTGTAAGAGTGAAGGTGACCCTCAGATAAGCACATCATGCCACACCCTGGCACAGAGCTTCAAACATAAATGGCCCCCTGTAATACTGAGAGAAAGACTTAGAGGATTCCTCAGACTGCTAGTTGCCCCAGTGCATTCCACTGTCTGTCCCAACTTTGTGTGGCACAAACTCCTTTTCTCCCAGTGTGCACTTCTTCTTTGTTGCTGTGGCTGGCATACAGCCCTAAACAAACATGGCTGAAGAGCTGCCAGGCTTTGCATTGTGGGTATATACTGATGAGGAAGAACTGATTGAATGTGTTTGTTGGCATTGTGACCTCATGCTACTGAATGATGAATTAGCCTGACCAACATCACAAAACACTTAGGATTTCAACATAAGACGTCCGGCCATGATTAAGCTTCTTTTTGTTACTAAGGCTTTGAATGAGGAGAACTGAGGGAGGGCAGTTGCTGTGGTTTTAGAGCTAGTCACCAGTAACAACTCCATACTGAGCCACTGTGAGCAAGGACCTGCTCAATATGCCCAGCCTGTTTGAGCAGGTGGACCAGAGGGAAGCCACAGCTTGCATTATATGCTTCCTAGTTCCAAGGCCCTTTGGCACCAATGAAGCACTCACAAGTCCAGTTGTTCTCTTGGACATTGGCCAGCCCCCAGCAGCAGAATGGCTGGTGTTACTTTGAAGATGTGAAACAACATCATCACAGATAGCAGCCCAAGCTTGGATTTCTCTTCATGCTCTCAGCCATGTTCTCTCAGTAGAAGGGCTCTGCTTCACCTTTGGTGGTAGCATCAAACAGCCCTTGGGTTGGATTTCTCAACAGGATGGAAAACTTCACAACACATATTAGGGCGTTTCCCTTGAGCATACACACACACACACACACACACACACTTCTGTCAACACCTCAAAGGCTCCGCTTGCGAAGATGAGACCGATGCCAGGTCAACTTTGGGCACGGTTCGATTTGCGTTGTTACAAGAGACTATAGGATACATTACCACATGATTATAACTGAGATTTGGTTTCTCTTTTAACCTTTTCTCCTTCCAGAAGGGATTCACTCCGCTACACGTGGCAGCTAAATACGGCAAGATGGAAGTTGCCAACCTCCTGCTGCAGAAGAGAGCCCCTCCAGATGCATCTGGAAAGGTACCGTAGTGCAGCCGGCAGCTGAGCCAGTAGACGACTGGGTGCAAGGAGCCCAGACCTTCTCATCAACCATCCACTGTCTGAAACGTAGCGCATGAATGCCGTCAGGGGTGATTCCATCTCTGCTGTCTCTGAACGTTTTCTGTTACGGGGAGAAAATGACTGCAGTAAAAGGGGAGGGACGTATTACGGAAGTACATTTACACATGAGTCATTTTAGATCCGTTTTTGGTTGCTCCAACTGTAGCCTGTTTTCGAAGAACTGCTCATTTTGGATCATGAAAATCCCCTTTGCACTTTTCAATCTATTGTGTAATGACTGGAAAGGATTTATTTTGAGCAGAAAAGCCAGTGTATTACACCACCACACAACCACCACCACAAAAGAACACACTTTATCTTGAGCCTGTGGCATGCTTTGGCAGTGACAGTTTTTACAGCTCTAGATCCTATTATAAATTTTTTGATGTCATAAAAGATATTCATAGCAAAATATTTTATTACCAGTGAAAACTTCAAGTAAAAACTTAGTAATCCAGTTCTTAAAGATCGAAACAGGGATTTCTGGCAACATTTCACAAAGAAGCACTTCTCCTTTTGTCAGGTAACCTAAGCCAAAAGTCAGGACTGTGCCATGGACGTAGGAGACATTCCTATTGGACGGTGCTCACTCGTTTGGGGTTAAACGATGCATCTTAGTGGGGAATTCTGCTTGAAATCCGCCACACCCGGTTTTAGTATGGAAGTAACAGATTGTCGGACGCCACTATAGATGATGAAGTCTGATATGCATGCTAGCCACATTCTCTCGGGAGGGTCCTAGGGCTCCAGAACTGGACCGGGTTTCTCAGTTCAAATGAGTGTTTTGAATCAAACTGATAGTTTGTCTCAAATTCAAATGCAATTTGTGTGTGTATGTGTGTTTGTGTGTGTGTGTGTGTGTGTGTGTGTGTGTGTGTGTGTGTGTGTGTGTGTGTGTGTGTGTGTGTGTGTGTGCGTGTGCGCGTGTGTGCACGTGCGTGTATGCACATGCGCATTGTGACTGATTGTAGAGTGGACTAACTCCACTGCATGTAGCTGCACACTACGATAACCAGAAAGTGGCTCTCCTCCTCCTGGATCAGGGTGCTTCACCTCACGCTGCAGCCAAGGTACTGACTTATATTTCCACACACACTTGTGTTTAGGTCCTCATTTAAAGCAACTTGCATTGACATAATGATTACTGTAGTTAATTAATGTTACACCAACTAACCTACACATCCAACAAGCACGTCTGTGCACACGCACGCTCACTCACACACACAAATACACACACATGAACACAGTCTTGTTTACAGTCTTTATAGGGACCTTCCACTGACATAATGATTAATGAAGCTAATAAGTGCTACACCTCCTCATACACCCTTCACCATACACATCTTTAACTTCAGTAACCAGTATTATTTGAAAAATGTACAATTTGTACAAATGTCAGATGTTCCAATTTGGTCTACAGAGAGTTACACACACACACACACACACACACACACACACACACACACACACACACACACACACACACACACCGCCTTCAGTACGCACAGCACACGGACACAGTTCCTAGGAGCCCAGCACACACATACACACGGTGCTTCCCAGCAACATTCCTTTCTTTTTCCATCATCCGTCTCGGAGTCCAACAGCCCACCAGTCGTGAGCTGCTGAGCGTGTGGGTGTCCTCATTCCCACGCCTCTCCACCACGCTCGGCTGCCTGCCGCACAGCCCTGCTGCCTGCCGCACAGCCCTGCTGCCTGCCGCACAGCCCTGCTGCCCATACCTCTGCTACCTCCAGACTCCCTGCAAGGAATAATTCATCCTTCAGGGTCTCTCAAAGTAACTGCTTTGGCCTCCAGCCAATTACACTCTCCCATCAGGCCAACGTCTTTGGTCTGTGGTGAGATGTTCTGGATCTTCTCTGTCTCATCTCAGTTGACTCTGAACAATTGTATGCATTTGGGTTTGTGCGCGTGCACAAACAGCGTCTGCCCCATCACAGTTCAAACCATCAATGCAATGGCGCTGAGTTTCTGGAATGTGGGATCTGTTAAGCCCTTTTTGTTTTGAGTCCGTTCCCCTTTTAATCGCTCACTCGAGTTCATATGGGATGCCTGTATGCTGGTGCTGAGTGACGTTCTACATTGCTTTTGTCTGACCCCAAGCGAGCCCCCTGGCACCCCTGGGCAAAAACGCTGACCCATATATTTATTTGTTTCCATCATGATAAGCAAGTACCAGAGGCAGAGCCAGAACCAGTTCTGCCTGGCCCACTCCAGCCTCCGCTGCTATGACATCAGTACTGCTTCTGGCATCTCCTTCACTAACACACACAAAAAAATTGTTTCTTTTTTCCATCTTCTTTCCATTCTCAAAATGCACCCTCTTTTTTCCTCGCAGTCATCATCTGATGCTCGTTTTGTCATCATCTGATGCTTGCTCTGTTAAATTAGGAGGAAGCAGTTTGCCATGGCTGGTTACTGTTTAGGAAATGTTATGAATCTACATGAGACAGTGGCAGAGGCGCTGGTGGTTTGGAGGCTCATGGGTTTTGCAGACATCCTATGCAAGGCAGCATGGGAAATGTATTTTCTTTCTGCCTGGTGCTCTGGAATGAGCTCACATTTTACATGCAGTACCTCAACAGTCATGAAGTCATGAGTCATGAAGAATAAACAAGTGATTTAAGGAGAAATGCAGCTCTAAAAGCACCCCAGAAATGACCTTCATGTTTCTTAAACCTGGCCTCTCCCACCTTCTCTCTCTCAGAATGGCTACACGCCTCTGCACATAGCTGCCAAGAAGAATCAGATGGAGATTGCCACCACCCTGCTCGAATACGGAGCGGACACCAACGCCGTAACCCGGCAGGGCATCACACCGCTTCACCTGGCTGCCCAGGAGGGCAACGTGGACATGGTCACCCTGCTGCTTGCCCGTGATACCTCCATCAACCTGGCAAACAAGGTGAGGGCTTCCTAAAAAGACTCGTTCATAACATACCCACACATGTAATGACTCGTTCATAACGTACCCACACACGTAATGTCTTGTTCATAACGTACCCACATGTAATGACTCGTTCATAATGTACCCACATGTAATAACTGTCATAACATACCCTCACATGTAATGACTCGTTCATAACGTACCCACACACGTAATGTCTTGTTCATAACGTACCCACATGTAATGACTCGTTCATAATGTACCCACATGTGTAATGACTCATTCATAACATACCCACACATGTAATGACTCGGTCATAACGTACCCACACGTGTAATGACTCTGTCGTAACGTACCCACACGTGTAATGACTCGGTCATAACGTACCCACACGTGTAATGACTCTGTCATAACGTACCCACACGTGTAATGACTCTGTCGTAACGTACCCACACGTGTAATGACTCGGTCATAACGTACCCACACGTGTAATGACTCGTTCATAATGTACCCACACGTGTAATGACTCGTTCATAATGTACCCACACATGTAATGACTCGTTCATAACATACTCACATATGTAATGACTTGTTCATAATGTACCCACACGTAATGACTCGTTCATAACGTACCCACACATGTAATGGACCTAGTTTCTCTTTTAGTTTCTCTTTAGCCCTCATACTTGCTCTAGTGTCATCTCTTGTGGACTACTTTAACAATCTTCTTTCTGGTCTACCAAAGAACTCCCATTTCTAACTGAGATAGGACAGAATGCTGCAGCACAGAGTTTGACCCACATAAGAATGAGGGAGCATATTTCTCACGTTGTCAGACAGTTGCAGTGGCTACCTGAGTCTTTCAGAATTGAAGTAACTCTTGTTGACCTTCCCGTAGTCCTGCCTCATTGAATTGATTATTAGGTATGTTACTTCAAGAGCTCCAAGATCTCCTTACAGTGACACACTAGTCACACCCACTCCTACTACGGAGTGCTGAGGAAGACTTTTCTATAGCCATAAGCTGACCAGAGGTCTCTTAATGATCTAGGTATGCTTAGAGCAAGGTTAATATCTGCTCAGATTAGTTATTCATTAGTTTTTAATGTTTTACCTTTAATGTTTTAATGCACCTGCCTTGTATTTTCTATTGTTTTACTGTTTTTTAGTTTGATTTCTCTTTTAATTTCAATTTAATTTTGACTAGAGCTATTGTAAAAATGGTTAAAAAGTGTTGTTATTCTAATGAACATTATGCCTTTAATTATAAAGCTGTAATAGTAGTGCACCAATATTAATCCCTCTTTAGGTTTGGAATGTTTGGAACAGTTCAGACTTGTCTTTAGGTTTCGCTGCCCTTGTGTTCAGAATGCTGTCAGTCAGAGTTCAATATCTGTAAATAACTGGTAATTTACCAGTCAATATTTTGATATTTTCATCTAGAATGAAGAATTTATCAATGCCATTAGTAACTCCCGACAAAAACACCACACGCTTGGGGGGTGGGGGGTTTTTACAACAGAGTTTTTCATTTACACAACGATGTTCTCATTTGTTCTCAGTTGTCCTCTCAGTTGTTTAACTAGCCAAATGAGTAGTGCCCTCCTTCATAGGTAATAAGGTTCTTGGCAGTGATATATCTCAGACAACTCAGCTCTCTTAGACTGGCAATACTACCATTCAGTGGGGAGTGTCTGTCATGGGTGAGGAATTACAAAGACTAAGTGAGAAGCAAAATGGTTTGAAGGGTTTGAGTTTGGCTGTTTTCAGAGTGGATTGACAGCCCTTCACTTGGTGGCCCAAGAGGACAAAGTGAATGTGGCTGAAGTGCTGGTTAACCAAGGCGCCATCGTGGACCCCGAAACTAAGGTACACCATATGATTATCCCACTGACAAAGCAACCACAGCGCTGTAACGACTAATGTGAACTACAAATGCCTAACATGGGGTTACATTCACACACACACACACACACACACACACACACACACACACACACACACACACACACACACACACACACACACACACACTGTTCCCTCAGCTCACTGTGGGTTGTTCAAATACAAACATAGCTGCTCAAGGTCACTGGGTACAACCGTAGTGATGAAGGAAAAGTCAGTCTGGCAGACAGCAGGCTGATCGATACTCCACAGACCACAGAGCACACACTCTCCCAGAGCACACACTCTCCCAAAGCACACACTCTCCCAGAGCACACACTCTCCCAAAGCACACACTCTCCCAGAGCACTCACTCTCCCAAAGCACACACTCTCCCAGAGCACTCACTCTCCCAGAGCACACACTCTCCCGGAGCACACACTCTCCCAGAGCACTCACTCTCCCAGAGCACACACTCTCCCGGAGCACACACTCTCCCAGAGCACACACTCTCCCAGAGCACTCACTCTCCCAGAGCACACACTCTCCCAGAGCACACACTCTCCCAGAGCACTCACTCTCCCAGAGCACACACTCTCCTAGAGCACACACTCTCCCAGAGCACACACTCTCCCAGAGCACACACTCTCCCAGAGCACACACTCTCCCAGAGCACTCACTCTCCCAGAGTGATCCACAGAGGATGATGCAGCCTTATGCGAGCACAGTGAGGCAGAGGCAGAGAGAGGTGTCTGCAGAATTAGGTGCACTCCCACACAGAAAACGGAATAAAAATTAAAATAAGGGTGAGATTAAAATAGCCTGAGGGCATCGCAGACGCTGAGCAGGACAGAGAATGCTGGCCAGGATGAGATAGCAGTTGCTCAGATTGGAATTGTGGGTGGGATATGGGCAACATGTCTCTCTTCATAAAAAAAACCTTCAGAGTTCCAGTGTTCCACTGAGTGAATGGAATAATTTTCTTCCTGCTCCTTCTCTCTCTCTCTCTCTCTCTCTCTCTCTCTCTCTCTCCTTCTCTCTCTCTCTCTTGCTCTCTCTCCCTCTCTCTCTCTCTCTCTCCTTCTCTCTCTCTCTCTTGCTCTCTCTCCCTCTCTCTCTCTTTCTCTCTCCCTCTTTCTCTCGCCCTCTCCCTTTATCTCCCCCCGACTGTCTCCCTCACTCATTTCCCCTTTTTTCTCTGCAGATGGGGTACACTCCACTGCATGTCGCCTGTCACTATGGCAACGTGAAGATGGTGCACTTCCTCCTGAAGAACCAAGCTAAAGTCAATGCCAAAACTAAGGTGAATCCAAAGTACAGAGGCCCTCATGCTAACGTCGTATAATAGCCCCAAATCTACATGCTGAGTGTCACATATGTAGCGTCTTGTGCAGCTTCACGTTCACTAAGAGGTACTAATGCCCTTTGTTCTCCATCTGTCTTTGTGTAGAATGGCTACACACCCCTACACCAGGCTGCCCAACAAGGCCACACACACATCATTAACCTTCTTCTGCAGCACGGTGCCTCCCCCAATGAGCTCACAGTGGTGAGTGTGTGTGTGTGTGTGTAAGTGTGTGTGAGTGTGTGTAAGTGTGTAAGTTTGAATCAATGTCAAAGTTCTACTGTCATGTTTACCACATGCAGTGAAATTCAGGTTTGCTTCCTAATAAATCGACAATAAAAAACAATGACATATTGTTTTGATATATGGTAGCACTACAGATGACAGCATTTAGACATAGGTCCCTTCGTTTCCTTCTTGTAGCTGATTGGATTGATTTGACGCTTTAAGCGCCTTAACGTGTATTATAAATATTTATGTGGTTGCGAATCAGTGATGTTGAAACAGTGGGTGATCCAGTAATGTTAGCAGAATAGGCTTAGAAATATTATTTAGCCCTGTAGCCTAAATTCAAGTTAATATCATTGAAAAACACCTACATGCTTTACACACTTTGTTCATCATACAAAAGATGTTGAAAGTGTGCATGTCTTCTCCATTATTAATTGTAGCCAACAAGGAGGAACAGGGAGGAAGTATTCAGCAGTACACAATAAATACTGCTGGCCAACATACTTTCTGAATTCACCAATACTTCAAATTGCTTTCTTGATAAAACTGATAACCTAGAGAAACCAATAAGAACATTCTAACATACAAAGAAACAACAAAGTAACCAATAAGAGATTACTCGTTTGGCAAACTCAAACTGAAAGAGGAATTGTTGCTAAGAGCAACTGAATTCTGGATTGGTGTATCAGTGCTCGTTAGGTAAGGGATTAAAATCTTAAACACAAGGCCCAAGGCACTTGGATGGATAAAAGGGTTAAACTGTTATTAAGCTGGGCTATGATGGAGGGTGGGGTGCCTCACACTCTTACGCACTCCCACTAGAGCCCTTGGAACGGTCCCAGTCTCAAGTGAACGTCATCTCCGCCTGGTATGAATGGAACCCCTCCGGCTCCTTCACAATGCCAAGTAGGAAACTGTAACAGACTCAGCTGCAGTAATACAACATCCTGGATATTTATTTTTTGGGAAAGTTAACCCGAGCACCATTTAATCGACTTCTGACTATAATATACACAAATGTTTAAGAAAACCCTCATTCTCAATACCCTTTTCAACAAAATACCATTCAATTCATCTAAACAGTGTGCTCTTCAGGCCAGCGTACTACTAGGGTTTGCTAGATATAAAGCAGACAGGGAGGATTCACTGGACTCCACAAAGGTTGAAAAAGTTTTACACATGCACATGCTCAATCCAATCCAAGGAATCTCCCAATATTTGAATGTTTATTTATATTTCTTATGGCACATGCAAAAGGCACAAGTGAGCTGTGGCTGCCCCCTACATTTGGCAGCTCTCACTGACTATGCAGTGGCAGCTTCTAGTTGCTGTTGGCATCTGCATTTTCCAACAGTGGTGATTCATGGCCACCACTGATTGGTATTTCAGTCACTGTGTGGAAGGTCTACTTCCTACCGCCAACTGCCAAGGAGAACATGTGCCCACTCATATCCAAAATGCATCCTCCAGTATGCTCAATAAATTCCTCAGGTTTTGTTCCTTGAATCATCTGGCTTGAACATTGGGAAGATTGAAATGCTAAGTTCATCCAGATTATTATCTATTCCCTTCTGTGTCTTGAATATTGTACTATGAAATACTGTTTAAGTTTCTTTCTTTCTTTCTTGTACAGAACGGAAACACAGCTCTGTCCATTGCCCGACGGTTGGGTTACATATCGGTGGTGGACACACTCAAGGTCGTGACAGAGGAGACCCTGACCACCCTGGTGAGGCACAACAGAGTCAGAGAGGATTGTCATTTCAGCTATATACAAGTACATATTGAAACAAAACAATGTTCCTTGAGGAACCAGGTGTCCAACATAGAACAGAAAGTGCAAGACAATACAGCACAGTGCAGACAGTACAATTGATATTAGGTTAGAAGCATGTGTTATTACAGCAAAATAAGGTGTTATACACTCTAAAAGCACATCCTAACCACTGCATACTGGCCAATGTTGTATGAAATGTCTCACAACCAACAAACAATTAATCAGCAAAAATGTTTATTTTGTAGTGGAGAGAAGTAAAGCAGGTTTAGATGAAGAAAGGTTTTTGTGCTTGTTATATGGGGGGGGGGCAGTTATTGACTTATTGGTGTTTTTTGTGTTTTTTTTTGGGGGGGGGGCAACATTTTGTTCCACTGGTAAACAGCTGGTGCTAAAATCCAGGTCAGTTCAGCTAAGGCAGTGTGGCCAGTGAATCCACTCTGAACACCAGTCGATGCCTTTTCAGCTGTTTTGAATGCTGTTTTGAACTGTTGTTTTTTCACAGACGGTAACTGAGAAGCATAAGATGAATGTTCCGGAAACAATGAACGAAGTCCTGGATATGTCTGATGACGAAGGTAAACTTCTGCAGCCACTTGGCTGCACCAAGCATGCATTTTAATTACTGTGCTTTACTGATTATTGTTTTTACATTGTTTTGATGTTTTTCTGTTTAAATTTGAATACTAATGTTTTGGTTTCTTCACTCACTTGGTTATTACTCCTAACTCTTCATGTTTAAATTACACAGTTCGTAGGGCCAATGTACCCGAAATGCTCAGTGAGGACTATATTTCAGATGTTGATGAAGGTATTTTTTGTTCATTTTCTTTTTTTTAATCATTTTTCTGTAGCTGTTTGAGAGTCCAAACTTTTTCCACTCCACTCACTCCAAACTAACCAACTTTCTTTCCTCACTGTACTCAAATACGGCTTTGTGCTGGTTGCTAGGGGAACTCCATATAACATGCTTGAATATGCCTCTCTCTTTTTTTTGTGCTGCAGACGTTTAAATATCACCACCAGAATGCCTTCGAAACTGTATTTCAGACAATCTGGATTTTGTGCACGTAGCCAGTCTGTAAACTGCAGCTCAATAGACAAGAGTTTTCTTTTTTTTCAGTGTGTGTTCGCTTGGTGGAAAATAGGGCAGGCTTTAAAGGACTGGAGACAATAAAGAAGTCATCAGCGCATATGCTTGGCTATACCTTAGCTTTTACTCAGCCTTTAATGGATGGCTTTTTCAAAGACCCTGTTGGGTAGGATGGAGTGGTATATGGAGGTTGGTCTGATGTGGTGGATATGGGGGAATGAGCAATTCTGTCAAAACTTTGGGCTTATTTAACACCACCTTGCAGGGCACTGATTGGCCGCTTTTGTGAGCTAGTGAATCTTAGACTGCTCTGTGTCGATATGCCATTTACACTTCAGGTCATTTATGATGTGCAGCGTATACTACAGTCATACAACTGTGAATGTAATCTCCATTTCTTTATCCCAGCAGCACATGAATTAAAATGTTTGACAATTGTTTTTTTTTTTGTAAGCAGCATTTTTTTTTTTGTAAGTTTTTTCCTTTTTTTGCTGTTATGTAGACACTACAACACAGGTCTGGCCATACATGAGCAAGGCTAGGCTTTGACATTGATGTTATAATCTCAGTTTATATCACCTACCTAGGAGTAGGACATATAGCAAAAATATAGAATGATACATGGTCTAAGTCTTAGAATCCCGTGTGTGTGTGTGTGTGCTGGGTCTAGTTACTGTTAACTGATACTCATGCATGCTAACATAATTCCACTGGTATTGCACAGATAGAGGCTTATTTACACATTACACAAATAAGCTTGGTCATATGAACACAGACGACTTTGCCACATCCTGTTTGGATTCACTAGTAGCAATGCTTTGGATTCCTTGCAAGCAGGACTGAAATCGATGTCGATGATTGCTTTTAGAAGGTGTAAACGTGTGATGTGAAGGATTTAGTGACTCCTAGGTTATGAACAGCCCCAGACTTGTAGTTAAGAAGTGTAGTAGAATAGAGGGTTAACTATGGAACAAAAATTCTATTGATTAAATATTTGTATACAGTGAAGCTTATAATCCTCAGGCTGCAAACAGTGGCATTAAACAAGGCCTTGCTCTGTGTGTAGTTGGGGTTTGGACTCTGCAATTTGGGATTGGGGGGAGAGTCAGGTGGCTGGCTGCCTCTCCCTCCCACCCGTCTGTTCTCCTGCCAGTAAAGGGGTTCTTTTGTTCCCCCTTCTGTTCTTCAGAGTCGGATTACGGAGTATACCTAAGACCCAGTGCCATAGAGACACCCTCCCACTCCCCTGTATTGTTCCAGGATGTAGGGGACATGGGGAGGGCCATGGGCCAATCACAGAGCTATGTGCATCCCGGCAATGCCGCCCCGAGTTTTGTCTCGCCGGTCTCCGTGCTCCCGCGTAGATTGGGCTCTCCTCAGGAGCCGAGGGGAGGGTTTGCAGACAGCGCGCGCAAATGTGCATGCGTGTGTGTGTGTGTGTGTGAGAGAGAGAGGGGGAGTGTGCACAGAGCGGACTACGTTTCTGCGTGGATTTCGAGCAGGACACATGGAGTGAGCAGACAGGAGCTGGATTTTGAGACTTGTTGACACAGCGGGAGCAGGGGCCATGGCTGCTCGGACGTGTAAGAGTCCCGCGTTATTCAGGGAGCCGCCGGCGGGGTGTGTTTACGCTGCTGGACTTATGTGCCCCGCAACATGATAGATTTAGCAGTACACAGGCAAGGCAGTCCAAGCGAAAGAAAGTTGATCTGTATGTTTGTGTCTGTGTGTCTGTGTGTGTGTGTGTGTGTGTCCTGGGTGCTCAGCCTGAGCCACTCACTTGCTCAGAAAAGTTTTGTTGTGTATCAAGCTTGCAGTTGAAAGAGAGGCTGTTCATAGCGCTTGTTAATGGTATGTGCTTTCCCCCTTTTTTTCAAGATAGGGAGTGAGGGTGTGTGTGAGTGTGTGTGTGGGGTGGGGGGGTCATTTATGAGGACTGTACTTCTGTGTCTGTGTGCGTGTGACTGAGAGACTGGAAGAAATGGGGAGAGAGGCTCAGTTATGGTACAGCACAACTGGTTTCATGGGGAAGGGTTACCGTGGCAATAAGCAGCAGGGGCAGGGGGGTAGGGACTGCTTTGTCACTGTTGGAATGCTGTCTCCCCCCAGTTCTCTCTCTCTCTCTCTCTTTCTCTCTCTCTCTCTCTGTGTAGTGTACACTTGCTGTAGTTTTTCTTTTAACCCTGCCGTTCTGTTTAGGAGCCCTTAGCTCATAGTGCACTTGTACACCAGTGTGAAATTTTCTCTCTTTAACTCATCCTTCTTTATTATATCTTCTATAATATTCTTTTTGTAGTTAATTATAGACACACATAGAAAATATTCATTGCCCTTTCTACCTTGATGATGTGTACCTGTACCATGTTAAGTTATTACTATTATTAATTATCACTGTTTGATGATGATAAGGTTAAGAAGGGCTGTCATATCTATATGTAGAATCGTTGAGGCAGCCAGTCTGGTATCCTGTGGAACCAGGCCAGAAGTAGCTGAATGGATTTACTATACTGAGGGGAGAGCTGTCTCCAGTTCATCAAGAACTCCCCCATGACAGGGTATCCTGCCCTCATCCTGGAACACCAGGGCCTAGCGCAGTTTGGCCAATCAGACACAGCCCGTGTCAGCCCGTGTAGGTGTGCTAGAACAGTGTGACGACCCAGTCCAGACTGCAGTCCTTCCGGGTCCGGAGCAGGCCACGCACACTGTCTCCAGGACACCCCATCCCCTCCGTCCCTGCGGTTCCTCGCTGATTATGTCCTCCACTAGGTGACGATGCCATGACGGGGGAAACGGACAAGTACCTGGGCCCTCAGGACCTCCGGGAGTTGGGGGACGACTCGCTGCCCCAGGAGGGCTACGTGGGTTTCAGCATCGGAGCCCGCTCTTCAAGGTATCGTCCATCTGGCCGCTACACGCACCGGCTGTTCACAAGCGCACGCGGACGCATATACGCAAACGTGCTAAATACATCTCCTAGCTCTGACCTCTCTTCTCACGTGCACGTTGACTCTAGCGGTGTGATGTATGCTGAAGTTGGGAAGGCCTCAGCTGTTTATCTTAATGTCTAACCCAAAAGGACTCCCAATAAGCACTATGCCAGCATCTCCTCTGGTCAACAGAATGCTTAGATGTGTAACTGATAGCATGCAGGCTTCTTTCAGACAGGTTGTTATTGTGCTTATGGCCCTTAGAGGCTTTGTGGTAGCTGGGAACCACAAACACGGCACGAGCATCGATACCGTTGAATGAGTTATTCAGAATGAGTCACTTGGACCCTGAGCTGAACAGACAGATGTTGTGTTGTCTCACTGTCCTCGTCTGGATCAAAACTACACACAAGGGCCCCACAGAGCCCAGGGTTTAATCTACATGTATTAATATAAAGGATATTGTTCAGGTGGCTTTGCCAAAGACTTGCGCAGGCAGTGAACAACAGGAATTTAGAGGAATTCACCTTTATACTCATGAAGTGTCATTTATCTATATACATATCTATAGAAAATTACTTGCTTTGTGTTAAATACATTTTCCATAAGTTTTAAATCTCCAATTTTCATAGTTTTTCATAGTTTTAATGGCAGTATTTTATAGCAGAAATGTTAGTATTGCAGGGAAAGTGTAAATTTAACAAAAACATGTCAGATAATTCAGATATTTCACCGTGGTTAAAGTCCGTTTAAGGTGATCTGCACGAAGCGCACTGCACACTGTGCAAGTTGTTGTTCACACTCGACACGAGGGGAGTGAAAGCCGTGGACTCCAGTACTGTCTATTCTTCCACCTCCTATCAAAAAAGTGCTTCTCCATCTCAGATACCAGCATTAGCGACAGCAGCACCAACAAAACACCTCTGCTGAACAACTCAGCTCCATGACTCCTGTTAAAGCAGATACTCTGGTGTCCACACACTGTAGCGAAAGCTCCAGACCTACATGCATCAGGCATCGTGTCTTAGAGCTGCTCCCCATAGTTTTGAAGTATACTGCAAGAATATACCCGCTAGCAAAAATGCATGTGTGCCCATGTGTGAGATTCTACACCACATGCAAAGCCAGGCAGATCGATCATTTCTCTTGTCTTGGCAAAGCTGCATATCATATATTCTATCTGATAGAGATTGAGATTTTAACTGTTATCCAGAATCTTATTTTTATTAATAGCACAAGGGAAATGAATATGAAGTGCAGAGATTGCTCAGGCATTTTGTAAAGAGCGACGTTTGTAGGGATATCAGCACACTACAGTTGGTCAGACTGCTTGTCACTTTTGTGAACCACCTCCACCCAAAGGAAGTAATCATAGGCATTGGAGCAGAATCAGTCCTCAAGGGAGACATAATTACGGATACCGAAGATCTTTGTTATCACAACAGGTTACCTACATTATCTGTGATCTTCATGTCGGGGGCTATAGTGTCAGAAAACAAGAGGACAACTCGCAGTCATGGAGTATATAAAAAACTGAGTCAAAGTGATGTGAACTACACAAAGTGCAGGACAGAAGAGGCAAGCGGCCTGTTTGGATCCCAGCGTGATGTCTTCTCAACCAGACAGGTCCCAGACGAATGTGAAGAAACTGGTTCATAGGTTTCTGCAAGCTCAACAACTGTTAGGGGCATGTCTCAGCTGGTAGGAGAAAAAAGAGCGGTTCTAACACAATGCCTGAACTATTACAAATTGTGCTTCTAAAACTAAAAGTAAATGAGGTCTAACTCGTGTCATCAATGAACATGCATCTAAATGGCTTTTCAGCTG